>NC_084746.1:34459645-34764645 GCF_033978785.1 Entelurus aequoreus | reverse complement strand
CCTTCTATCATTAAAAATAAAATAATATCTTAGGAAAACACATTGGCATAACGGCAGCTGTGCAGCAAATTGAGGCTCAAAGTCTGTATCTATTTGTGGTTAAGCTTGAGGAGAAGGAGAAAGGTAAAATGATAACATGCATCGGAGAGCACCACAAAGAAAGGTGTAGGCCAGTTCATGGTACAAGGGCTGCATGCAGGTCAAGATAGCCCATTTCCAAGAATGCTATAGTGGCTGGACAGGCACTGGACATGTCCTGAACTCAGTGTCAGACGTGGCTGCCGAATACTTGGATGAAGTGAAGCAGCTGACAGATCTCATGCTGCCCCATCTGAAGACTGTCCTGGCCAGGCAGAGGATGGATGAGGAGACCTTCCCAATG
This sequence comes from Entelurus aequoreus, assembly GCF_033978785.1. Lineage (NCBI taxonomy): Eukaryota > Metazoa > Chordata > Actinopteri > Syngnathiformes > Syngnathidae > Entelurus > Entelurus aequoreus. Next base: position 34,764,263 of record NC_084746.1, on the reverse strand, counting down.
GACCCTGTCAGTGAACAGGCTAGTAACATTGATGGCACCCCTGTGCACAACATTGGGATGGAGAGACAATGTGGCAAGGTGGACTACAAACTGAAGAAGTTGGGCACACTGAACGCAGTCAATAGGTCAATAATTTTACAGAAGAGCCAGGAGCTTCAGAGGTTTCAAGGCAGCAGCACAAGCAAAAAGGGAGGTTGAACTCAACTGGAGTAAATTCATGAAGGCAAAATTCGAGAGTAGGGCAGATGAGAAACAAGAGATGGCTCAAAGAAAGGAGAGTAAGAGACTAGACATGCTGGACACACTGAAATCTTTTGATGGCCCCTTCACGATAGTGGGGAAGTTGAAAAGTTCCTTGTGGATGAAAGTCTGCACAAGAATGCAAAGCTGCAGAGAATGAAGCTTGAGGTTCAGTTTGCCAGAGAAAGCACCAAGCTTCTGCCTAAAGTCAATCCTATCTTCACAATCCAGGTGACACTTCCCAGAAATGGCAAAAGTGCAATTCTCCAAGTCATAATGGATACTTAGAATTTTATGGTGGTGGTAAGTATTCATGAAAACAGGTAGCCTAACATTAGTGAATGGGTGAATTCTGGAAATAACCTAAAAATCTTACACAGTGCACCTTTAAGCAAGGGGTTTCTTTCGTGCTTTCAATTTTGCAAAATCATCCACCACATCATTGAAGTCCAACTCTCTTGTCAGCTCACTCTCAATTGCCATTAGAGATAACGCATTTAATCTTTTCTGAGTCATTCTTGTGCGCAGCTCATTTTTTACTCTTGACAAAAGAGAGAATGAGCGTTCTCCCTCACAGTTACTGACCGGTAGAGTGAGAAAAATCTGTAGCGCAATGTATGTATTAGGAAACGTAGGCTGTAGTCCAAAATGTATTATTGTTTTGAGCAGTCCTGAAGGGGTCCTCTCCTCATCAGTGTTGTTGAGCTGTATAAAAGATTTGAACTGTATAAGCTCCTGTCCAAGACTTTCATTGAGGTCAGATGGGTATGATTCAGTGAGAATCTTGGCCTTGTGAAGGACTGAAGCATTGGACTCTGTATCCAAAGAGAAAAGGACACTGAACAAATTGTTCAGATGTTTGTAGGCCTCCAGACGGTGATTAAGGCTTGAACTCAGTTGATCAATAGAGGCAATAAATGTCTCTATTTGAAACAGTTGCCTTCCCTCAAGCACAACATCTGGGGATGCTGATTCATCAGCAAACTTTTTACGTTTCCTCGTCCGTTCAGCCCTGTAAGATGGGGTGCCACCCAACATGTTTAAGGCTTTCTGCTCAAAATGATCAAATAGATCTCTTTGGGAGAGAACAAAGGTGCGCAGAGATTCCAGCAATCTAACTGCTGTACCAAGGTCCATGTCTGCTTTTTGAAGTTGCAGACTTGTGGCCTGAAATCTGGACAGAACAGTGTCCCAAAAGCCTGCCATGAAGGCCATCTCAAGTGAATCCAGCTTCCGCACTAGACTGTCAGCTTCAGTTCGTGTGTCTCGTTTCTCTGTGTCATCAGTGGAAATAACCTGTAGTGCTGCTTTTATTTTACTGTAGTTCTGCCACAGTGCTTTGGTAGATTCTGCACGGCAACTCCAACGCGTGTTGGATAAAGCTTTAAGTGTGAGATCTATGTTGGAATTGCCAAATACCCTGTCCCATCGGTGTGTGGATGCAGTTGTGAAGTTGTAAATAGACTGAATCAAGTCAAAATACTTAGAGACTTCATTTCCACATCTGTCAATGCTGTTGACTCCCACCAAATTCAAAGAGTGAGCTGCACATGGAATATAGTGTATTAATGGGTTGCTTTTCTTTAAGTGAGCCTGCAACCCATTATACCTCCCTGACATGTTGCTGGCATTATCATAAGCCTGCCCCCTGCAATTTGACAGCTCTAACCCTAGATTTTCCAACACAGACATGACACAGTTAGCCAAACTTTCACCTGTATGGCTAGTAATGGGCTCAAAACCCACAAAGCGTTCAACAACACTGCCCTCTTTGCTAACAAAACGGAATATGAATGTCAATTGGTCCACATGAGATAAATCTGGGGTTGAATCCACAATGATAGAGTAGTATTTGCTTGCTTGCAGTTCATCTGCTATAGCCTGTTTGGTTTTTGCACCCATCAATTCAATGAATTCCTCACAAATGGTGGAGGACAGATATGAGGTATTACCTCGACCCATCTGCCCAAACTTTCTGATGTGATCCTTTAGAAAGGGATCAAATTCAGCCAGGACCTCCAGAATACCAAGGTAGTTCCCATTGAGAGGAGACCCTAACGATTCATTTTTACCCCTAAATGCAAGGCCCCTTTCTGCAAGGAATTTAATGACTGCAACAACTCTTTGTAACACCTGCCTCCAATAGCTGCTCTCTGCCTGAAACTGTTTGAACAGGTCTGCATCAACTGTGGCACCTTTGGCGCGGTTCAAGACTGCTTGCATGCAGGTTATGTGCTCAGCACTTCGCTCATGTTCACCAAATCTTTCTGAGTGTTTCCAATCACAATAGCCTGTCACAAAAGAATGCGTTTTTGGGGAAAACAGTTTGCATGCAAAGCAGTAAACATTACCAGTAGAGGGAGAGTACATCAGCCACTCTCTTTGTACTCGTTGTCCATTGGGCAAGTGTGAAGTAAAATGTTCATTGTTTAGGCATCGGGTTTTGCCTCCTAGCCCACTGTTCCTCACAGAAGCTGGATAATGGCTGTGACGGTTGTGAAATGATTTTGCACCTCTTTGAATAAGAACTTCCTTCATTGACTCAGTGAGGGTCTCAGCCCATTTAGCGGGATCACTAGGTAGAGTTGTCACTGTAGATGGTGTTGAAGAAAGATTCAGCTCATTTTCTATGCTGTCCAGAGGTGCAGTGACCTCACATTCATCCGAGCAACTGGCTACTGCTGAATTGGTTGAATCATAAGCATCAGAAGCATTTGGTTCAGTGTCTACACTTGTAGTGGTCTCAGGATCTTGGGAGCTACATGCTAGCTCAGGTGCATTGCTAACCTTAGCTGAATTTGCAGTAGCATTTATAGAATTGCTTTCAGCAGATGTCTTTGTACTGAAGAAGCTGGAGATATTTGGAACACTCTCAAGTAAAACTGATTCCTTTTTTTTCTTTTCTTGCTGAATTTTTTTTCTAGCTCCTCCACTTAAACGTTTATGATCCATATTTCCCTTCTTTCTTTGCACATTGGCTCTTTGCCTATCACAACAGATAAACCAACTATGTGTGTGTGTGTGTGTGTGTGTGTGTGTGTGTGTGTGTGAGTTTGTTTGTGTGTTTATGATCGGTGCTGCTTCCTTCAAGTGTGTGAGGTGATTTAGAAAACTAGCAACCCAGCATCAACACTCCAAAGCAGAGAATAACAGCTTACTAGCATAGACAATTGAGAGCAGAGAATCAACTGATTCGTCTGATAGACAGCAGGAGAGCAGAGTGGTCAGTGATGATCGAATCAAGAAAATGTCTAAATGGCAAGGGAACAGACTGATTTGTACTGAGGAGAAAGAGAGAGAGAGCCAATTACAGTGAAATATATTCCAAAAGAGCCAAGTGACTAGCTGAAGGCAGGGACAAATGCCTTGGAGTGACCAACAAGAGTGCAAAGTACCAAATGGCAAAATGTGGAAAGACCAACAGGCAGATCTGCTTTTACCTCTTATCTTCACAACCAAAAAGTTGCTAAATGATGTTTTCAGTCGCTAGCCAGGTATGGCCAAAAGACGCGAAATCTAGCGGCAAAGTCGGTCAATCACACTGACAGTGAAACAAATATTTTGAAAAGATAATAATTGTACACCTTTGTGCACTTTAGTCTTCTATCTAAATATTTTCACAAAGGACACCAAGGCAGCTTGCTAGCTATGATGGGAGCAACAATGTCTGATAGACAGCAGGAGAGCAGAGTGGTCAGTGATGATCCAATCAAGAAAATGTCTAAATGGCAAGGGAACAGACTGATTTGTACTGAGGAGAAAGAGAGAGCCAAGTACAGTTAAATATATTCCAGAGCCAAGTGACTAACTGAAGGCAAAGACAACAGCCAGATACCTTAGCAGAGACCAACAAGAATTCAAAGTACCTAATAGCAAGATGGCGAGACCAACACAATAAATTGTATTAGGATTTAATTTATTAACGTTAATCTTAACAGCCAAAAAGTTGCTGAATAATGTTTGTAGTCGCTAGCCAGGTATGCCCAAAACAAGAGTCGCTAAACCTAGCAGCAAAGTTGCTTAATTGCAACACACTCTAGGATTCAGGGGAATTAAGGATAATAAAGATATTAATTGTACAACTTTTTGTACTTTTTTTCTAGTTTTTTGAGTCGCCAGCCATGTATGGCCAAAAGTCGCTAATTGAATGCCAACGTTGCTTAATCGCCAACACACTGGGACTCACTGAAGGACTGACTGAATAAAAAAGATAATTAAGATAATTGTGTACTTTTCTCTTCTGATATTTTCTCTAAGGACCCCAAGCTATCTGCAAGCAGCAATAATGTCTGACAGACAGGAGAGCAGAGTGGTCAGTGATGAATGGCAAGGGAACAGGCTGATTTGTACTGAGGAGAAAGAGAGAGAGAGAGCCAATTACAGTGAAATATATTCCAAAAGAGCCAAGTGACTAGCTGAAGGCAGGGACAAATGCCTTGGAGTGACCAAGAAGAGTGCAAAGTACCAAATGGCAAAATGTGGGAAGACCAACAGGAAGATCTGCTTTTACCACTTATCTTCACAACCAAAAAGTCGCTAAATGATGTTTTTAGTCGCTAGCCAGGTATGGCCAAAAGACGCGAAATCTAGCGGCAAAGTCGGTCAATCACACAGTGAAACAAATAATTTTAAAAAGATAGTAATCGTACAATGTCTTGTACTTTTGTCTTCTTTCTTAATATTTCTCAAAGGACACCAAAATGTCGCTATCTGCAGGCAGCTTGCTAGCTATGATGGCAGCAACAATGTACCTTAGAGTGACTGACCAACAAGAGCTCAAAGTACCTAATGGCAAAATGTGGAGAGACAGACACAATAAATTGCATTAAGATGAAGAGAACTGTTGCTATTATTAATCTTAACATCAACCAGAAAGTCGCTAAATGTCACCAGCCAGGTATGGCCAAAAGTCGCTTAATTGGCCACACACAGTAACAGAGAAACTAACAAAAAAAAGATCATAAAGATAATAGTTGTACAACTGTGTGTACTTTTGTCTTCTTTCTAAATATTTTCCCAAAGGACACCAAAATGTTGCTATCTGCAGGCGGGAGCGTGCCTATGTTCCCCGGGTCCTATGTTCCCCGGGTCCTATGTTCCCCGGTTGTTCCTGGGTCTTTGTATGCGACCGGGGAACTTAGGACCCTTTTTCTAAAAAAGGGTCCTATGTTCCCTGCATTGTATCTGGCGAAATTGCGAAATTGTGCCCTGACCAAAACCATCCCTAAACCTAACCTGTCACAGGGCGTTGTGGAGCACTTTTTTTTGGCGAAATTGTGCCCTGACCAAAACTATCCCTAAACCTAACCTGTCACAGGGTGTTGTGGAGCACTTTTTTGGCGAAATTGTGCCCTGACCAAAACCATCCCTAAACCTAACCTGTCACAGGGCGTGCGGCAGCAGATAGAGCAACTCAAACGCGAACTTCCTTCCTTCGACAACTTAAACGCGTCTCTGTCATGCGTGTCTGCGTGCGTCTTACTTAGTCGCGCATTGGAAGCAGCGGGGAACATAGAACCCTTTTCTGGAAAAAGTGTTGTACGTTCCCCGCAGCGGGGAACATAGAACCCTTTTTAAAAAAAAGGGTCCTTAGTTCCCCGGTAGAGGGGAACATAGGACCCGGGTAACATAGGGACGGGGAACATAGGGATGACTCGCTGCAGGCAGCTTGCTAGCTATGATGGCAGCAACGATGTCTGCCAGACAGGAGAGAGTGGTCAGTGACGATCGAATCGAGAAAATGACAAAATGGGTCAAAGACCAAAAAGTTATTAACTGACAGCAGTGACAAATGTCAGACTGTAAACTTTCTCGAAAGAAAAGGACAAAATGGGAAGATGCTGATAATAACAGCAAAATGGAAAATATAAGAATTTCCAAGTAATGCTCAACTCAAGTGTGTGTGTGTGTGTGTGTGCGCGCGTTAAACTTCTTGTTGAATGATTTCAAATTATCTCTGAGTCTGAACTGAGGGAAAGGAAACCAAATTTTGAGCAGTCTCTCACGAGTTCAAAATACCAAATGAGGAGATTCTAAAAGAACAGACCGGTTTATGAAAGACTTGATGGGGGAGGGGCACAGCTAAGAATACTTGAGTGAGATTCTGTGATCCAAATTCGAGATAGAGCTTTTTGATAATGATAATTTGTCAGAGTAAGGTTGTGTAATCAAAATTTGAGAATGAGCTTTGTCAATCAATCAAGAATATTTGCATTAAGTTCTGTGATCAAAATTCAGAAACAACCTTTAATAATTGATAAAGAATATGTGAGTGAGGTTGTGTGATCCATCCAATTTGAGAATTAGCTTTGATAATAATGATTGAGAGCCTCTGGCCCTCTGTGGATCATGGCCGCGGGGCCAATTTTGCCTGGCCCCTTGGGGCCTCTGAGGGTCGTGGCCGCGGGGCCAAGTTGGCCTGGCCCCTTGGGGCCTCTGACCCTCTATGGATCGGGGCCAAGTTGGCCTGACCCCTCGGGGCCTCTGGCCCTCTATGGATCATGGCCGCGGGGCCAAGTTGGCCTGACCCCTTAGGACCTCAGGCCCTCTGTGGGTCGCGGCCGCGGGGCCAAGTTGACCTGGCCCCTTGGGGCCTCTTACCCTCTATGGATCGTGGCCGCGGGGCCAAGTTGACCTGGCCCCTTGGGGCCTCTGGCCTTCTGTGGCTCGCGGCCGCGGGGCCAAGTTGGCCTGGCCCTTTGGGGCCTCTGGCCTTCTGTGGGTCGTGGCCGCGGGGCCAAGTTGGCCTGGCCCCTTGGGGCCTCTGACCGTCTATGGATCGTGGCCGCGGGGCCAAGTTGACCTGGCCCCCTGGGGCCTCTGACCCTCTATGGATCGTGGCCGCGGGGCCAAGTTGGCCTGGCCCCTTGGGGCCTCTGACCGTCTATGGATCATGGCCGCGGGGCCATGTTGGCCTGGCCCCTTGGGGCCTCTGGCCCTCTGTGGGTCGCGGCCGCGGGGCCAAGTTGACCTGGCCCCTTGGGGCCTCTTACCCTCTATGGATCATGGCCGCGGGGCCAAGTTGGCCTGGCCCCTTGGGGCTTAAGATTATTATTTTTGCAAAAGTAGTTTTGCTTGGGTCGCGGCCGCGGGGCCAAGTTGGCCTGGCCCCTTGGGGCCTCTGGCCCCCTGGGCCTGGGCCCGGTAGGCCCGGTCATTAATCCACCTATGCAGGTATCAAACTCAAGGCCCGGCGTCCAGATCTGGCCCGCAACATCGTTTTATCTGGCCCGCAAACACCTGGAAATGATATGTGTCAATAAAGTACTTAATATTTTCTCACTAAATGTAATGGACATTTTTCATATTGACGGAAAAAATATATGTACTGCTTGAAATTGCATACATTTTAAACTTTAATAGTATCCATTATTGCAACAAATATTACAGTATATTATCATACTTCCCAAACATGTTTATGTCTAAATGAAAATAAATACTTAAATATCTGCTTGACTTATGATTTTACAGCAAACTACCCATGTATTGTGTTCTTTACAGCATATTACTGTAAATTGAAAAAAACAATCATTTTTTTGGCATTAAAAGTCTGTTGACTGAGCTGCCATATTTTTACTGTAAAATCTTGTTTTTTTTAACTGTGTATTACTGTAAATGGAAAAACAATAAATTCGTTTTTACGGTAGAAAAACTGGCAGCTAAGTTGCCAGAATAAAAAAAGAACTTGTTCTGTTTTTCCATTCACAATATAATGTTGTAAAAACCAATGTCAATTTAACACAAAAATTCTGTCAACTAAGCTGCCAGATTTTTCCGTAAAAAAAACAAAAAACAAAACAGTGGTACTGTGTTTATATTTTTTATATTTACCGTAAAAAAACGCAATATTTTACAGTAAAAATTTTTAAATGTTAAGTTTTTACTGTAAAATTGACGGTCTACTTTAAACTATTTATACAATTAATAATAAAATCCAGAGGCAAAATCATACATTATTCACTGTTACAAGCAGCCCTCTGATGGCAGCCATAACTGCCATGGGGCCCTCAATGAAAACCAGTTTGACATCCCTGGTTTACAGTATAGGAGGATGTCAGTCGCCCGTAAAAAAAAGATCTCACAAGGCTTTCTGTGGGGTCCGTTACTGGCTTTCAGCCTTCTCGCTGTTGACTTTAGAAGGTCTGGCGAGCAGCTCCTGAACATCATCTTCATCCTTGAAAGTGCGGTCCTTGAATTCCTTATGGAGCCAATCTCTGAACTGCAAGAAGTGACAACAATCATAAAAAACTAAAAAAAAACAATGCAAAGCAATTTTCAGGTACTTTTCACATACAGTGTTAAATAGTCGGTAGATTTCACAATAAAATACTACAAGCTAGATCGGCAGAATTTGACTGTAAAAATAAAAGTGGTCCAGATTTTACGGTAAAAATCTGGCGACTGAGTTGCCAGGTTTTTTGTACAGATCTACAGATTTTTTTTTATAGTGCAAAAAAATCATGGAAATTGAAACAATCTATTGCAAGATTTCACATACAATAATCCCTCATTTATCACTGTTAATTGGTTCCGGACGTGAGTGACCGTGATAAATGAATTTCCGCGAAGTAGGAGTCACTAATTATGAATCAAATATTTTCATAGCTAGAGTATAAAAAATGTTTTCCTACCTTCTAAATATGTTTTTCAACCAATAAGTGAATGCTGTCTGTCTATCTGTGTTGGCCCTGTGATGAGGTGGCGACTTGTCCAAGGTGTACCCCACCTTCCGCCCGAATGCAGCTGACATAGGCTCCAGTACCCCCTGCGACCCCAAAAGGGACAAGCAGTAGAAAATGGATGGATGGATGGATGGATAATAATGCTTCCTGATGCTGAGCCAATCAGTGGCCACCATACTGAACAGCGTGCTTCTATTGGTTTGATCTCATCTAGTGGCCAGTACTAATGCAGTATTGATATTTTTAGTTTATTGAACCATTATTACAAAACCCAAAACCAATGAAGTTGGCACGTTGTGTAAATGGTAAATAAAAACAGAATACAATGATTTGAAAATCATTTCCAACTTATATTTAATTGAATAGACTGCTAAGACAAGATACTTAATGTCCAAACTGAGAAACCTAATTATTTTTTGCAAATAATCATTAACTTAGAATTTAATGGCAGCAATACATTGCTAAAAAGTTGTCACAGGGGCATTTTTACCACTGTGTTACATGGCCTTTCCTTTTAACAACACTCAGTAAACGTTTGGGAATTGAGGAGACCAATTTTTGAAGCTTTTCAGGTGGAATTCTTTCCCATTCTTGCTTGATGTACAGCTTAAGTTGTTCAACAGTCTTTGTTGTGGTATTTTACGCTTCATAATGTGCCACACATTTTCAATGGGAGACAGGTCTGGACTACAGGCAAGCCAGTGTAGTACCCACACTATTTTACTATAAAGCCACGTTGTTGTAACACGCGCAGAATGTGGCTTGGAAAAAGACATTGCTTGGATGGCAACATATGTTGCTCCAAAACCTGTATGTACCTTTCAGCATTAATGGCGCCTTCCCAGATGTGTAAGTTACCCATGCCTTGGGCACTAATACACCCCCATACCATCACAGATGCTGGATTTTGAACTTTGCGCCTAGAACAGTCTGAATGGTTATTTTCCTCTTTGATCCGGAGGACACTACGTCCACAGTTTCCAAAAACAATTTGAAATGTGTACTCTTCAGACCACAGAACACTTTTCCACTTTGCATCAGTCCATCTTAGATGAGCTCAGGTCCAGCGAAGCCGGCGCCGTTTCTGGGTGTTGTTGATAAATGGCTTTTGCTTTGCATAGTGGGGTTCTAACTTGCACTTACAGATGTAGCAACGAACTGGAGTTACTGACAGTGGTTTTCTGAAGTGTTCCTGAGCCCATTTGGTGATATCCTTTACATACTGATGTCGCTTTTTGATGCAGTACCGTCTGAGGGAACGAAGGTCACTGTCAGGGTTGCCCCTGACAGTTTGGTTGCGTTTGTCTTAGTTTCCTGTCAGTGCTTTTATTTTGTCTTCATTTCCTGATTGTCTCTCTGTGTGCTGTCCCCTCAGCTGTGGCTGATTGGCACCGGGCCACACCTGGTGCCACTCTGCCAGCTGCTATTTATAGTTTTTTTGCTATAGTGTTAAATTAAATCATGTTCTCCCGCTCAATGCCTATCGTCTTCTCTGCATCTTGTGGTTCGTCACCCACACACCCTGACAGTCACGGCCCTGCCGCTTATCTGCAGTGATTTGTTCAGATTCTCTTAACCTTTTGATGATATTATGGACTGTAGATGGTGAAATCCCTAAATTTCTTGCAATTGCTCGTTGAGAAATGTTGTTCTTAAACTGTTGGACAATTTGCTCACGCATTTGTTCACAAATGCACATCCTAGTACCCGCACTCTTTTACTACGGGAGTTTTGAGGCAAAAACCTAAACAACCCCCTATCCTCCAACCTCAACCGCCCCACAAATCCGGGTGACTGCCTGTGTTTTTAGCTCAGTAGTAGTACGCAGGTGTCTCAAACAAGCCCGGAGCAGTAGAAAAATCCACGCAGCTGAGAGAGAGTACACATTCGCAAGACGAAGCTGAGATGTTTGTGATTGACAGCTATAAACACATATCATTGCATTCCCCCGTCAAAATTGGGAGCCCCGGATTGGGTGGGGCCCCTGGGTTTCAGCCCATTAAGGCGGGCTTGAACAGGACATTTATTTTTGGTGCTAGGATGCCATCAGCAGGGGAGTCATCAACCGGGACATCTACAAAAGTGTAAATTAAGGCTAATTTTACCATATTACTTTTTTACAAAAAATAATCCAGTAATCTTCTCTGCCTCCAGGAAAAAGGTAATTTTACGGTAAATCTCAAGGCATGACAACTTTTAATGTGGTCCAATGTGCTTACGTCACACGCACAACAAAAAGAGGAAGTGGTTGCAGCGTTTCCTATTTATTTATTTGAGGCGAACATTAATTGGCAAAAAAGGCTCCAGTCCTTCCCACCCAACCCCCACGTTGTACTGTAATCTTCCATGTTTGACAAACTTCCCTCTTCAATTTGGAATTAAATTAATATGCTGACTTAAAACATTGTGATCGCCGATTATGTGTAAAAACAAAGTTTTGTGAAAGTATGAGCGCACAGGCACTCTGAAGGAGACAGCACACAGAATCGTAAAAAATAATAATAACAAACAGAGGTATTGCCTTATTATTGTAACTACAACTGAAGTTAGTGTTGTGATTTAAATATAACATTTATTTAGATATTTTATCTAATTACATGACATATATTCAATATTTATATCACAACACTAATTTCAGGATGGTATAAATATGTATTGTATATGCATTGTGTGTGTGTTTGTGTATATATATATATATATATATATATATATATATATATATATATATATATATATATATATATATATATATATATACACACACAGTATATATATATATACACACAGTGTATATATATATATATATATATATATATATATATATATATATATACCGGTATATATATATATATATATGTTAAAATGCTTACAGTTATCATTCGACAAGTAACAAAAGTTTGTAAAAAGAAGTTGACTAACTTCATCAACTTGAGTCGCCTCAAACTCTTGGAGTTGGCGCTGGAAGCCCAGGTTAGGACCCGCACTGGGCCGGACCACCCTCACTGCAGCCAGAGCCTCTTTCCAGCCCAGCGTGGTCACCGTCATAATGTAGGCCACCACCAGGGTGACGCTGCGGGACACCCCCGCCAGACTGCAGCAGGGAGAGAGACACACATGGGCGTATGAGGACGTGTGAACTTCATCACATGCATGAGTTGTTTCACTGCAAATAAAGCTTACAAAAAGATATGAAAACAGAAGTGTCCTGGAAACAAAGGGACATAATAGGACTTTTTATTAGGCACACGTGCACGTACAATACTTCCACACCTTGATTGTCACAGACTTGTTATTACTGTTAAAAACTCCTAATATGATCAACATTTGCATTTCAAAATATTGGAATGGATTTTCATCATTGATGTGATATGTATATGACATTCCCCTGGCAAAATTAGACAACAAAAATATTATAAATGTCTAAATGTAATCAATTTTTGGACTGATACATTTGACAATAAAATGAGATTCTTTGAGAATAACACCTACTGTAAATACATCTCATTTGTTCATGTCAATGTCAACGGTGCGATTCCCGTTTTTTTCAAATCCAAACCAAGTCTCTTTCATATGTGGATATAAATGCCTAGAATAAAATCTCACGGTACAATATTATCACTGCGTTAAGTAGATTACGATTCAGGAGCTAAAAATTTGATTAAAATTGATTATTGATGCCTATATATATATACTGTATTTTCCGGACTATAAGGCGCACTTAAAATCATTTTTTTCCCTCAAAACTCGACAGTGCACCTTATAACCTGGTGCGCCTAATGTACAGAATAATTCTGGTTTTGCTTACCGACCTCGAAGCTATTTTATTTGGTACATGGTGAAATGATAAGTGTGACCAGTAGATTGGCAGTCACACATAAGAGATACGTGTAGACTGCAATATAACTCAAGTAAACAACACCAAAATGTTATATGTTCCATTAAAAATATAGAACTTTACACACAGCGCTCAAAAATCTATCAAAATGTTTTAGTACGACTTTGCATCCTGAAGTGACTGTCAGAAAGCGGCCCCCTATAATCTGGTGCGCCTTATATATGAAAAAAGATCGAAAACAGACCATTCATCGGCAGTGCGCTTTATAATCTGGTGCGCCCTATGGTCCGGAAAATACGGCATGTATTGATGCAGTTTTACATTTCTTTTCGTTTCAGTAAATAGGCGTTTATCACTTGCAACTTTAAAAAACAGAGCATTTGTAATAAGAAACAGTTAAATTAATTCCCATCACATTTATTTAATTCATGGAAATGTGTGCAAAACTGGAACATAAGTGCCCTAAAATAAAGGAGCTGGTCGGATCTCTCGGTGAGGTGGCTCGCTGCTGTCAGCCAAATGTTAGAACTGTCTGCATTACTTATTTACAATAAATAAATCGATTATCGATTATTGACTTTTACTACAAATAGCATGATTACAGTTAGCATTAGTGAAAAGCCAAAATATGTGACACTGAGGTGTACACCTCAAACAATAGCATTCTAACATGCTAACTGTAATAACACAAGTCTAAATATCTGGTCTTGTTCAAAACTTAATCGAATACAGTTTAATGTTGTCCATCGCATTCTTATTTTATTTGTATTTTTGTTGTGCTTTATAATTTACTTTTTTTTGGAGGGGGGGTTGTTTTTTCATTACCTGTATTATGATTTCCCTATCAAATGAATAAAGAAATATATATATATATATTTTTTTTTTAAGTAGCGGCTTACAGTCCAGAATTTACAGTATGTGATTGAAAAACTGCTAAAAACAGATGCTTTACATATTCAACAATAAAATGTTGTGTTATAATTAGAAAAAAAAATTATAATAATAAATCAAATTCTATCTATGTATCTAACATGCGTCAAGTACCTGAATATATTACTAGGTGTGTACCTGTTGAAAATGCTAGCATGCTAACGTTAGAATGCATCAAGTACCAAAACGTGACTGAGGTGTATACCTACAAAAGTCCCCAAAAAACAAAGCTATCGTATTTACGTTAAAATGCTTACAGTTATCATTCGAGGAGTAACAAAATATTTCACGCTGAGGTGTATACCTGCAAAATTTGCAAAAAAAAAAACTAGCATGCTAACTACGGGCCGATAAAACAACTAGCTATTGGCTGCACTTTGAACACACCTGAGCTAGTCTTTTATGGGCGGAAAACAATGTCGTAGGTTAAAAAATCCTTTAGCGTCGCCTGTTCTCATGCCTCGGGCCAAAGTCACAGATCAGTCCATTTTGGTTATGTCGACAACAGCTCAAGACAAAGTCAGTCAGTATAAAGCAATTAAGGATCATTCCAATCACTGTGGGGCCTTGATGGGGCTGGAGGAGTAAGTAAGCGCAGTGGTTGTAAAAATGGCAATAAACAAGCAGCGCCACAAAGTCAAGAGACAGCTCGGTCAGTCCAGTAATCAGGAAGCCACACCAACGACGACGACTATTTTCCCCCACCTCTAGTATTAAGGCCACGGCACCTTTGTTGTGGTATATGTCCAACAAAAAAATGTTCTGATCGTATTTATGACTACAAACTAGGGTTGTACGGTATACCGGTACTAGTATAGTATCGCGGTACTAATGAATAAAAAAAAGGTACTATACTCTGTTTGAAAAGAACCGGTTCGGCAATATTTTTTTTTGCGGGCATTACAGCGGGTCGTCGTCGTCATGTCGTGTCATTGCTGGTTCTACGAGCAGAGGAGCATGTTCGGCAGCACACAATCACGGAGTACTTACAAGCAGACACAGTGTGTAGACAAAAAAGGGAGAATGGACGCATTTTGTCTTAAAAACTAACGATAAAGGTGAAGCTATAACACTGAAACGCCCTCAGGAAGAGCTGCTTTAAAACATGGCTAGCTAGTTAGCGGCTAATGTTTTAGCTACTTCTAAATGACTAATCCTCGCCTCCATGGCGACAAATAAAGTACGTTTCTTACAAGTATCATCCCTGCAGGACGAGTAATAGCTAAACATGCTTCACTACACACCGTAGGAGGATACAATAGCTCACCGCCATCACCGCTAACCAAAGCTAGCGTGCCTTAATGTAAACAAATGCCATGGGTGGACCTACACCTGACATCCACTGTAATGATACCGAGTACAAGAGCGTATCTCGTCGATACTACTATGATTACATCGATATTTTTTATTGTCACAAAATATTTTTTCCTTTTTTAAAAATTCATAATATGTTTATAAACTCAGGAAATACGTCCCCGTACACATTAGACTTTGAATAAGACCAATGTATGATCCTGTAACTACTTAGTATAAAATCGAGACCTAAATTTGTGGTATCATCCAAAACTAATGTAAAGTATACAAACAACAGAAGAATAAGTGATTATTACATTTTAACAGAAGTGTAGATAGAACATGTTGAAACCGAAAATAACCAGATATTAACAGTATTAGACATCAACAGTAACATTAAAAATCCAATTTTGTTTTGTAATGTGTACGACTAATTAGATGCACCAGCATTAACTTGTCCAAGAAATGCAAATAACCAATCAAACCTTAATAATGACAACTTACATACAATTTACTATAAATCAGGGATTCCCAAACTGAGGTACATGTACCACTAGTGGTACGCAGGCTTCACCTAGTGGCCAAACAATCACTTGATTAAAGTACAGTGTTTTATTTTCCACTTTTCAAACACTGTGTTGTTCAAACTGTGTGTAATGTTAAATATACTTGTTAAATAAGACCTCTGCCTTGTTTTTAATGAATATTCAGGCCTACTATGCTACTGTATTTTGATATTGGTCAAGGGACAAGCGGTAGAAAATGGATGGATGGATGGATGACAGATGTTATTTGTGACGATGCCGCATGTCGGCTGTTATCGTGATCCTACGATGCAGCAAAGGCAAGCGTTGTGCAGGCAGAAAGACGTTTAATTGGGAACGAGGCAGCATAAAAATAAAGGTCTAGTAGCAACAGCATACTTTATAGCTCTAAAGTAGGGAATCAGGTGGACCTACACTACCGTTCAAAAGTTTGGGGTCACATTGAAATGTCCTTATTTTTGAAGGTAAAGCACTGTACTTTTCAATGAAGATAACTTTAAACTAGTCTTAACTTTAAAGAAATACACTCTATACATTGCTAATGTGGTAAATGACTATTCTAGCTGCAAATGTCTGGTTTTTGGTGCAACATCTACATTGGTGTATAGAGGCCCATTTCCAGCAACTATCACTCCAGTGTTCTAATGGTACAATGTGTTTGCTCATTGGCTCAGAAGACTAATTGATGATTAGAAAACCCTTGTGCAATCATGTTCACACATCTGAAAACAGTTTAGCTCGTTACAGAAGCTACAAAACTGACCTTCCTTTGAGCAGATTGAGTTTCCGGAGCATCACATTTGTGGGGTCAATTAAACGCTCAAAATGGCCAGAAAAAGAGAACTTTCCTCTGAAACTCGACAGTCTATTCTTGTTCTTAGAAATGAAGGCTTTTCCACAAAATTGTTTGGGTGACCCCAAACTTTTGAACAGTAGTGTACATAGAACTAATTAACAATGAGGAACAAGTGTGCTGGCGGGACAAGGAACAGAAAGTAAAGGTGCTGTAAAACACAGAGACCAAACAGGAAACATTGACAAAACAAGGCGCACCGGGACAGGAAGTGATACTAAACACGTGAAAATAACCAACAAAGTCTAAACTGTCATGTGAGATCATGACACTAGTATTTGTAGTGCCCACTGTAGATGCTTCAATAATATTTATATTAAATTAGTTGTTATATAGTCTATAATTAGTGCAATGTCAAAAAGACAGCTGTGACTGTAGGCAACCTCATGATGCAGTTTTTTAATTACCTCCACAAGATGGCAGTAGCTGCATTGGAAGTACAATGGTACCTAAACCTAAAGTAGCAGGAGAGTTGAAAAAAAAGTTGACTTTATATACTTAATTGTGTTTCATTCATGTATATATCAAACTAGAGATGTCCGACAATATCGGACTGCCGATATTATCGGCCGATAAATGCTTTAAAATGTAATATCGGAAATTATCGGTATCGGTTTCAAAAAGTACAATTTATGACTTTTTAAAAATGCCGCTGTACGGAGTGGCACACGGACGTAGGGAGAAGTACAGAGCGCCAATAAACCTTAAAGGCACTGCCTTTGCGTGCCGGCCCAATCACATAATATCTACGGCTTTTCACACACACACAAATGAATACAAGGCATACTTGGTCAATAGCCATACAGGTCACACTGAGGGTGGCCGTATAAACAACTGTAACACTGTTACAAATATGCGCCACACTGTGAACCCACACCAAACATGAATGACAAACACATTTCGGGAGAACATCCGCACCGCAACACAACAGAACAAATACCCAGAACCCCTTGCAGCACTAACTCTTCCGGGACGCTACAATATACACCCCCTGCTAACCCCCCCGACCCCAACCTCAACCCCGCCCACCTCAACCTCTTCATGCTCTCTCAGGGAAAGCATGTCCCAGATTCCAAGCTGCTGTTTTGAGGCACGTTAAAAAAAATAATGCACTTTGTGACTTAAATAATAAATTTGGCAGTGCCATGTTGGCATTTTTTTCCATAACTTGAGTTGATTTATTTTGGAAAACCTTGTTACATGGTTTAATGCATCCAGCGGGGCATCACAACAAAATTAGGCATAATAATGTGTTAATTCCACGACTGTATATATCGGTATCGGTTGATATCGGAATCGGTAATTAAGAGTTGGACAATATCAGAATATCGGCAAAAAAGCCATTATCGGACATCTCCATATTAAACCACATCCAATTGTATTTACAATCCGTAAAGTATGTGAAAATACCGTCTAAACATCACAAAATGCCCAAATTACGTCAGCCATTCTGAATATTCTGCTCCGAATATCTTCGGCAGTAACGCTTCTGCACTCTGACCATATTATCAGATCAGTCATACTGGAAATACACAAAAGTTGTAAAGAGATGTGCTGTTTATCATTCACAATCCTTATGTAAGACAAGAACACATATGCTTGGCTTTTTTATGTATTCAAAATTGTAAATAAATAGCTAACAATTGTGTCAACATATCGAGTGTCCTCTGTTGCACCCATTAGACTCTAAAAAATATCCAATAATACTCCATTTACATGTCATGACCTGAAAATTAAACAAATATGAGTGATATTGTTATTATAATCGCCAATGCAGACATCCTGTTTTAGCGGAGCATTGATAGCCGTGAGCTAATGCTAGCTTATGCTGCTATTGTTGACGGCTGCTTCTGCTTCGTCTCAAACTTGCTAAAAGTCCATTCTAGATTATAATTAACGCATCTCTCACCAGGTAGTAGACCAATGTGGCCATGGAACGAGAGGCTGGTCGACTTTGACATCCCCCGAGATGGTAAAAAAAGACTAGTTTCGGCTACTTTTTTTTAACCCTTTTTAAGGATTGCAATTGAATCTTAATCAACGGGATTGTGTGAGTGTCTCGTTGGTCGGCATCATGGAAAATTGTACAATAAGTGTTTGTTTTATCATGTTTAATTATGGTTTGTATCGGTCTTTCCAAGATTTTCCAGGTTCTAAACCAAAGGCCGTGGTCTGAGCCAGGACAGGTGGTGTACTTTCAAACGCACTTCCGACTCCAATTTAAGTTTGACAAAAAATAGCTTTATTTGCAAAAAAGGTCTTCATTCCATGCACATCCAAAGTGAACAAAAACTAGTTTAGCTGCATACAAATCTATAAACAAAAAACTAAGGCTCAGGTGTTGCATTAGAAGTGGTCAAAAATTGTTTTCACCGCCAGTCTCTCAACCCGACATTTTTTGTTCAATCAATTTCACCTGTGCGCCCCTATATGCTATCGTCACAGGTGCTGTAAATGACGCTTTATAATTCAATGAATTAATTTGCAATATGTCAAAATATATTTTCATGGCAATTCAAAAAATAAATAATTTAACTTAATAATATATGCAGTACTAGAGAAATATAAATAACACAAACATGGCTACCACAACCATAATGAGAGAAATGAAGGTGCAGTAGCACAGTAGGCCCAAGTATTCATCAAACACCACCACAATGGCCAACACCAAAGCGCAGTAGCGTAATAGGCCCAAGTATTCATCGAGCAACAAATAAATAATGTATTTAACTTAATAATATATGCAGGACTACAGAAATATAAATAACACAAAAATGGCTACCACATGGTTAGTTGTATATTTAGCACTTAGTAATGCTGCAGATGCTTGTGTCAAAAACATATTTTATCCCAGAGTAATCGTTCTTGGATTTTACAAACTCTGCTTGATTAGCATTGTTGTTGATGAGGAAGGGATATGTGGTTGCTATCTGATTATCTTTTAAAATGGCTCGGGAATCTCCCTGAGATTGATAGTACTCTGATCATATCTATTTATTCCCAAACTGTGGAAGTATTTTGGTGTCATAAATCAAACAGCGTCAATATAGAGGCAACTTGTTCTTCCACGCTACTGGTACTTTAAGAGTGCCCCAACCTAAGAAGGTGTTGAGGTAAGAGCCGTCTCTGGGCTAATTGTTATGCTTTAAGCTGTATAGCCAAGCTAGTATAGTATCGTAGTACTAATGAACCAAAAATGGTACTATACTCTGTTATACTATTTTAACAGGCAGCGTCGTCGTCATGTCGTGACATTGCTAGTTTTACGAGGAGAGGAGCATGTTCGGCAGCGTACAATCACTGAGTACTTACAAGCAGACACAGTGTGTAGACAGAAAAGGGAGAACGGACGCATTTTGACTTAAAAACTAACGATAAAGGTGAAGTTATAACACTGAAACACCCTCAGGAAGAGGTGCTTTAAGACATGGCTAGCTAGCTAGCAGCTAATGTCCATCCGCAGTCGGCAGTGTTTTAGCTACTTCTAAATCACTAATCCTCGCCTCCATGGCGACAAATAAAGTATGTTTCTTACAAGTATCATCTCTGCAGGACGAGGAATAGCTAAACATGCTTCACTACACACCGTAGAAGGATACAATAGCTCACCAGCGTCACCGCTAACAAAAGCTAGCGTGCCTGAATGTAAACAAACGCCATGGGTGGATCTACACCTGATATCCACTGTAATGATGCCAAGTACAACAGCGTATTTAGTCGATACTACTATTATTACATCGATATTTTTTATCGTCACAAAATCTTTTTTCTTTTTTTTCTAATTCATATTATGTTTATAAACTCAGGAAATACGTCTCTGGACACATGAGGACTTTGAATATGACCAATGTATGATCCTGTAACTACTTGGTATCGGATTCATACCCAAATATGTGGTATCATCCAAAACTAATGTCAAGCATCCAAACAACAGAAGAATAAGTGATTATTACATTTTAACAGAAGTGTAGATAGAACATGTTAAAACAGAAAATAACCAGATATTAACAGTAAATGAACAAGTAGATTAATAATCATTTTTTACAGCTTCTCTTTAATAATTTTGAGAAAATAATACAATGATAAATGACAATATGTTACTGCATACGTCAGCAGACTTATTAGGAGCCTTAGATTGCTTACTTACTAAGACAAGTTGTCTAGTATGTTCACTATTTTATTTAAGGACAACATTGCAATAAGAAACATATGTTTAATGTACCCTACGATTTTTTTTGTTAAAATAAAGCCAATAATGCAATTTTTTGTGGTGCCCTTTATTTACAAAATTATCTAAATATATTTTGGTACCGGTACTAAAATATTGGTATCGGGACAACCCTACTCACTACACACCAAAAAATACTGGGTTAAAAAATAACCCAATTTTAACCCAACTGCTGGTTCAAAAAAGGACAAGCCCCTTATTTGCGTTATTTTAACTCAACATTTTGGGTTAATTTTTTCAACCCAATTTTTGCGCTGAATTATTTAACCCAAAAGTTGAGTTATGCTAACTCCATGTTGGGTTATTCCTAACCCAACTATTGGGTTGCGCAATTTAGTGCTTCTTGACCCAATAGTTGGTTAAGAATTATAAATTGTACTGCTGGTTTTTCCTACTCTTTCCCAACTACTGATCAAAATTATTTTCATTCCATTAAAACATACTCAAAGGGAAGATATGAGCGACTTTTTTTTTTTTTTACAAGAATTGCCGTGTTTGGTCATAGTAGTCCTATACAGCATGCTCATATATTTTCATGTACATAAGATGTGTGATTGCAAATAATGTTAATGTGATTAATCCTTAATAAAATTCCCTTCAAGAAAAAAGTTACTTTATAATTTAAAAACAGCCTTTTACCCAAAAATGCGTTACTCATTGAAAAACAACCCAAAAATGGTTCATAACTTTGAAAACCCAGAAATTTAGTTAAAACAATACCCTTATAACCCAAAAAACGGATTGCTCTTCATAAAAATAACTCCAAAATGTAACCCAACACTCGCAACTCATAAATTGGGTTATCAAAGTAACCCAGCATTTTTTTGTGTATATTATGCATCACTGGCACATGCAGAGTCCTTTGCACGAAATGAAGTGTGGTGTACATTTATATTTGAACACAGTGATGGAGGACATGTCGTATAACAACAACAACAAGTGTGTGTGTTACCAGTGAACCAGGCAGCCTTCTCCTTTCATCCGGGACTCG
This sequence comes from Entelurus aequoreus, assembly GCF_033978785.1. Classification (NCBI taxonomy): domain Eukaryota; kingdom Metazoa; phylum Chordata; class Actinopteri; order Syngnathiformes; family Syngnathidae; genus Entelurus; species Entelurus aequoreus. The sequence continues at coordinate 34,742,667 of NC_084746.1, read as the reverse complement.
TGCATGAACGTGATACTTTGTTTAAAATGCTGAGTCCTGTGGAGAACAACAACAAAAAATGTTTACTGCACTATTGCATGTCGTGGTGGTTCCCGTGGATGCTTTGCACCTGGTTTTCAAACTGGGAAGAAGGGTGTGTTCATAACGGAGTCATAAAGTCGTGGTCAAAAGTTTACATACACTTGTAAAGAACATAATGTCATGGCTGTCTTGAGTTTCCAATAATTTCTACAACTCTTATTTTTTTGTGATAGAGTGATCGGAGCACATACTTGGTGTTCCTGGGATTAAAGGCCTCACTTTTTCTCCTCCAAACATATTGCTGGATATTGTGGCCAAACAGCTCAATTTTTGTTTCAGCTGACATCACATGGAAAAAGATAAGACCTTCTGGAGGACGGTTCTGTGGTCAGATAAAACAAAAATTGAGCTGTTTGGCCACAATACCCAGCAATATGTTTGGAGGAGAAAAGGCGAGGCCTTTAATCCCAGGAACACCAAGCCTACCGTCAAGTATGGTGGTGGTAGTATTATGCTCTGGGCCTGTTTTGCTGCCAATGGAACTGGTGCTTTACAGAGAGTAAATGGGACAATTAAAAAGGAGGATTAACTCCAAATTCTTCAGGACAACCTAAAATCATCAGCCCAGAGGTTGGGTCTTGGGAGCAGTTGGGTGTTCCAACAGGACAATGACCCCAAACACACTTCAAAAGTGGTAAATAAATGGCTAAATCAGGCTAGAATTAAGGTTTTAGAATGGCCTTCCCAAAGTCCTGACTTAAACGTGTGGAGAATGCTGAAGAAACAAGTCCATGTCGAAAACCAACAAATTTAGCTGCACCAATTTGTCAAGAGGAGTGGTCAAAAATTCAACCAGAAGCTTGCCAGAAGCTTGTGGATGGCTACCAAAAGCGCCTTATTGCAGTGAAACTTGCCAAGGGACATGTAACCAAATATTTACATTGCTGTATGTATACTTTTGACCCAGCAGATTTGGTCACATTTTTAGTAGACCAATAATAAATTCATAAAAGAACCAAACTTCATGAATGTATTTTGTGACCAACAAGTATGTGCTCCAATCACTTTATCACAAATAAATAAGAGTTGTAGAAATTATTGGAAACTCAAGACAGCCATGACATTATGTTCTTTACAAGTGTAACTTTTGACCACGACTGTACACGTTGAAATAGGGCAGTGTGTGTAGATAGATGCATGACCACATGCATGGCTATGTGAAGTGGGTGCATATAAATAGCTCCAACTATCCTGCTAAACTGTGCAACTTCTTTGTCGATGCCTCTGTATGCATCGTTAAAAGTGAGCTTGTAGAGGCATAACATTTCCCAGGCTGGCATGAAGGAACACAACCTCACACCCACATTGCTTCTCTGTCTTTTCTTCTTCTGCAACGCACAATTTCGGTACTCACAGGTTCTGCGTGGGCAGGTCAGCCGCTGAAATGCAGAGATAGGTCATCTCCTGCGGGACAGAGCGCACGAGTTACCTGATTGGCGCAATTAGCAGAGATCCAACAGGACATTCTAGTGATCGCGCCAAGACACACATTTTGAGTGTAAACAATGACATTTGGGCTAATGTCTGTGATGGATTAACTTCCTGGAGAACCTGACAGACTGGAATGTTCACTCCTGCCATGTGTGCAGAGTGCAGGGCCCTGCTTTAATGTGATTGGATAACAATATGGAGGCTTCACCTGGAGGATGGGTGCTGCAGTGTCATGAATGGACAGGATGTGGGTGATGTTGTTCCTGGCTAACTGTTCTCGGTCTCTCGCGTCTGGCAAAAACAAACCAAACTGTAAACCAAGCATACACTGTCAGAATAAAACTTACCTCTGAAATTCCCCAAGTATAAGTCAGGCAGGACCTATGGAAGGGGAAAAGAGACCCTGAAGGCATCATTGAAGAGCTTCAACAGCTGAGCAGACAGCTGCCACATAGCACACAACTTACTACTTAGTCCCATTTTAACAACATTTGTACATAGTTTTTTTTTAAAGTGGAGAATGTTATGATGTTAAGTATTCCATCAAAAATTCACTATATGTTAACAAAAAACACGACATTAATAAATCCTAAACGTACCTTGTTGATACCATTGCCCATGTCGACAGGGGGCAAAAATACAAACTCACTAGCGGAAAATAAATATAACACTCGACTGAGTCCCAAAATGCCACCTAGTTTGGTTACATACTCGCCCAGTGGGTGAAGTGAGCGAGTCGATCAAGAACGCAGCTCTTCTGCTTGCGGTGCATCATGGGAGTTGTAGTGTTTGTTATTATTTAGACACGACCATTCACACTCATCAATTTACTCGCATTACTGCTATTGAGTGGGTTTTGTTTGTTTGTTTGTTTTGTTTTTTTGTATATTGGCACCCTTTTAAATCATTTGAAATAATCTGTAGCTGTACATTACTGAGAAGGGGGAACATATACATACATACATAAATACATATATATACATACACATATATATATATATATATATATATATATATATATATATATATATATATATATATATATATATATATATATATATATATATATATATATATATACATAAATAAATATATATATACATATATAGATATATATGTGTATATGTATATATGTGTGTGTATATGTATATATGTATATATGTGTATATGTATATATATGTATGTAGGTATGTTTTCCCCCTTCTCAGTAATTTACAGCTACAGATTATTTAAAATTATTTCCTGTATCAGAATCAGAGTCAGAATACATTTATTGTCATTGTATGGAAACAGGAAATTGAACAGCAATCCAGCTCAGTGCTTTTAAAACAACCTACATAAAATGGTCTTACGACAACAAACAATAATCCATCCATCCATCCATCCATTTTCTACCGCTTGTCCCTTTCGGGGTTGCTGGAGCCTATCTCAGCTGCATTCGGGCGGGATAATAAAAAATTTAAAATTTAAAAACATAATAAAATGTTAAAAACATATTGCACAGCAGATCTCTATCAGAGGTAACAGATTATACATACATATATATATACACATATATATATATATATATATATATATATATATATATATATATATATATATATATATATATATATATATATATATATATATATATATATATATATATATATATATATATATATATATATATATATATATATATATATATATATAGTATAGTACAAGAAATCATTTTAAATATGTAGCTATATATATATATATATATTTTTATATATATATATATATATATATATATATATATATATATATATATATATATATATATATATATATATATATATATATATATATATATATAGTATAGTACAGGAAATAATTTTAAATATGTAGCTGTACATTACTGAGAAGGGGGAACACACATATATATATATATATATATATATATATATATATATATATATATATATATATATATATATATATATATATATATATATATATATATATATATATGTATATATAATGTTCCCCCTTATTTCCTGTACTATACTGCATATATATATATATATATATATACTGTGTATATATATATATATATATATATATATATATATATGCTCCTCCTTCTCAGTAATGTACTACATATATACTATATGTAGTAAATATATACAATGTACTATATATATATATATATATATATATATATATATATATATATATATATATATATATATATATATATATATATATATATATCCATCCATCCATCCATTTTCTACCGTCCAGGGTGTACCCCGCCTTCCGCCCGATTGTATATATATATATATATATATATATATATATATATATATATATATATATATATATATATATATATATATATATATAGTAATGTGTACATATATATACATATATGGTCCCCCTTCTCAGTAATGTACAGCTACAGATTATTTAAAATTGTTTCCTGTACTATATGTGTATATATATATATTTATTTATTTTTTTATTTTTATTTTTTTTTTGTATTTTTTTTTTTTTCCCAGTAAAAAATACTTCAAAAAGTTGAAAAATAAAAAACTGAGTATATATTTTCACATTTTACTTTCATGAGAGAAACAGATTTGGGACCTAAGGATATATAGTACAGGCCAAAAGTTTGGACACACCTTCTCATTCAATGCGTTTACTTTATTTTCATGACTATTTACATTGTAGATTGTCACTAAAGGCATCAAAACTAGGAATGAGCACATGTGGAGTTATGTCCTTAATGTCAGGCTTGTCCCTGACAGTTTGGTTATGTTTTAGTTTTTCCTCTGTGTTTGTCTTTGTTTCCTGTCAGCGCTCTTATTTTGGTTGTTTCCTGCTTTTCTCCCTGAGTGCTGTGTGTTCCCTCAGCTGCGGCTGATTGGCACCTGGCCACACCTGGTGTCAATCAGCCAGATGCTATTTAAACCTGTCTTGCCATCCAGTCTGTGCTGGATTATTCTGTCACAAGGTGTTGATGACGAACTCCAAGATGCAGAGAAGGCAGGATTTGTGCGGGAAAACATGACTTAATGTCCATAAAAATAAGGCAAAACACGAATCAGGAAACAGGCACAGGCAAACTGGAGATAGGGAACAGGAAGGAGCAAACAGGAACTAGGAATAACTAACGGCTAACTGGATATAGCTAACAGGTAGTGATGGGTCCGGCAACACCGATGCATCGGCGCATGCGTCGAGCTCATAGACTCTATGAGCTCTATGACATAGAGCGAAACCCTGTTTCGGTGCGCATACCGCTTTTAGAAAGTCACGTGACCGATCATGAGCTGTTTTGGTCACCTGACCGATACGCAAACTGTGTCGCACTGACGCCTCCTCTGTGCCCTGTGAGCAACGTTCCCTCTAAGGTGCGCGCTTGCGCAATTGCGCACTGCTCAAGCATCTTCTGCGCACAGCAAATATATGCCGCGCACCAAATCAAATCCCATCTGAATTCCAATCAAAATAAACACATTTATTCTGTGTAATGTTGCAATGCAACTCTGAGTGACAGTGACAACAAGCGGCCCTAACTGTGTTCGTCAACACCGTTCAATTATTGTAACGTCTATCGAGATGCTTCGAGGCCAGGAATTATATCGATCACTTTATTGAGCAAAACTGTTTATATTCGGCCATAACCACACCAAAAACATGAGTAAAACACTTCTATCTCGAAAAACTAGTCATTGTCTGCCGTACAAACCAGGCCAAAACCAACTTGTCATCTGTCACCAACACGCATACCACTAAGCCACTGGTGTGTTTATGGCCACACAAAAAGTCAGACAACTCAAACACCACACAAAGTTACACTATGACTCCTCTCATACGTGTGCTTATTCTACTGTCATTTATTATTAATGTTAAGTTATTTATATTAATCATGGAATGCTGTTACTAGAGAAAGTTACATGAATGCACACTTCATCCTATGCTTACATTTCATTGTGCAACATGAGGATGTTTAAGGGGTACTAAATGTGATCTCTGAAAGGGGTACAAATGATTTCCAAAGCAGGACCCCCACCCAGACATATTGTACAATACTAATCCATAGCTTATGAAAAACAAGATTTATTTTATTTTCATTACAAGTGGGCCAAATTACTAATATTATAAAATAATCTCATGAAAATTACTCCTCTCATTTGAGTGTTATTATAAGAGATTGGTTTGAGACAGGTGTGATGTTGCTCACATGTGCTCCACTGAATGCTCAGGGAGATTTTGTGTTTGCTCAGACACATGAACCATTAGAGGGAACATTGCCTGTGACCGGGTCTTTTCTACAGCCGGAGAAATAATAACTAATAGAAATCGTCTAAAATTAATATGTTGGAAAACTGTTTTTTTTAAATAAAAACGTGTAGTAAAAAAATAAATAAATAAATAAAAAAAATTCCCAGTCCACAAATATCCTCATTCACAACACGTTCTCTTAGTTTTCCATGTTATGATACATGTTCACATTATTTATTGACTGTATCTAAAAAAGATAAAAAATATATTGTTATTTAAATGAAGATGTGAAATAATCCTAAATGAAATACAATGACTTGGTTTATATTATTGTATATACTAGGTCATAAAATCAGTGTCAGTTGAGTCAGTCCATGGGTTGCCTGTAGGGATTTTTAATGTCCAGCAGATGTCAGTATTTAGTGACAAAGTATCGACACAATATCAATACAGTTTTGCAATGTGTCGAAACGCTTCATGACGCCTCATCAACCCATCACTACTAACAGGAAAACAAGAAGCTAGGAGACAGTAAACTGTAAATAGCTATAGGAACTATTAAACAGGAACAGCTTACCGCAAACAAAAACATCAACAAGGTCAGCTTGAAGGACAATAATCCAGCACAGACTGGATGGCAAGACAGGTTTAAATAGCATCTGGCTGATTGACACCAGGTGTGGCCAGGTGCCAATCAGCCGCAGCTGAGGGAACACAGCACTCAGGGAGAAAAGCAGGAAACAACCAAAATAAGAGCGCTGACAGGAAACAAACACAAACACAGAGGAGAAACTAAAACATAACCAAACTGTCAGGGACAAGCCTGACACTTAACAAAAAAAGGTGAAATAACTGAAAACATGTTTTATATTCTAGTTTATTCAAAATAGCCACCATTTGCTCTGATTACTGCTTTGCACAATCTTGGCATTCTCTCCATGGGCTTCAAGAGGTAGTCACCTGAAATGGTTTTCACTTCACAAGTGTCATAGTTTTGATGCCTTCAGTGACAATCTACAATGTAAATAGTCATGAACATAAAGAAAACACATTGAAATGAGAAGGTGTGTCCAATCTTTTGGCCTGTACTGTATATATAAAACAGTCTGCATAATAGCTTTGTACATGACAGACCATAAAATTACTAGCATAGTTTTGTTCTTTACTTTTTTTTAGGGTGGTATTTCTCTTTTTACCTTTTAAAAATACACATACCTTCCTGTAATTTCCCCCCTACAATATTACAACTTTAAGTCCATAATAGTTTGACTGTATTTTTGTACTAATATATATTTTTTCCACAACCAACATTCCAAAAAGTGCAGCTCTATTGTTAGTATTGTTTGTTTCTAATAGAATTGTTTATAAAAAATGTTTATGTCTATAATATTTCAACATTATGCATGTGAAAGTACTTTCTCTCTCATATTACGACTTTATCATTGTAAGAGTACACCGTTTTGGTCTTAATGTTAAGACGTTATTCTCTTAATTTTTAGACTTTGTTTTTGTACATTGATTGATTGATTGAAACTTGTATTAGTAGATTGCACAGTACAGTACATATTCCGTACAATTGACCACTAAATGGTAACACCCGAATAAGTTTGTCAACTTGTTTAAGTCGGGGTCCACGTTAATCAATTCATGGTACAATTACTGCTCTTTTTTATTTATATTGTTTTTTAATGTTGTTGTCTTATTTTGTTCAATTATAATTTTAGAATAAGTTGAAGGTCTACACTCAACAACCACCACAAAGGGTCCCTGACCCCACTTTGGACTTCCATTCCATGGCGTAACTGACACATTATAATTGGTGATCACACAAAAACCGCTAGGGGGCGACATTGTCCCATGACAAATCAAATCTATAGGAACACAAACATACAGCTATTGTGTGGTGCAGGCTGACCCACATAAATAGTTGAAGATTGTTTTTATTTCATTTAAATACGTCAGTTATAAAAGACGACGTCGTAAACGTTAGGATACAATCTATTTTTTTTATGTCAAAGTTTAAGAAAAGGTTGTTTGAATTAAATTAAGAATGTGTAACACAAAAAACACCCCCTTGCAAAAGAGGCAAAATGGTTCTTCCCTTATGGTAGATGCAAACAGAGCATGACGTCATCAAAGCTCATATCTTATGCATTCACACACACCGACAACATTTGCATCTCATATAGCACATACTTGTGGTGCGTTCAAGGAACCTTGAAAACCTTGAAAAAAGTTGGAAACACATCGAGTCGTGATTAGTTTTGAAAGACAGTGGAGGCTTAACCCCCAGTAGATGGACTAATAATAATTATGACAGTGATGTATAACTATGATTATTATTATCCCCTGATGATAATCCTACATGAACATACATTTAACATTATTATTTATAATCATATTTCATTGAACAACGACAGGTTGTATAATCATTAAAACTTACATTCTGGCTACTTTATGTAAATGTATCGTCACTATTCAATGAACAAATTTAAATAATCATTATAATACAACAGCAAATAATTTAGGGGGGTTTTAGAATATGTTAGGGAGCTTTTAGCGCCCCCGAAAATGCCTAATAAAACACATTATTGATGAAACTGAGACATAAGCATGTAAATATTATGGGCTTTCCACCTACTGTGCTATGGGTTATCACGTTATTAATCGTCCCTCGCCATATCGCGCTTAAAAGTTTCTATAGCAGATTTTATTTCATTTTGTTCATGTTTTCATGTTTGTTGTACGTACTTTTGGCTTAAATTAAGCATTCTCGAGCATAAAAATGGCTAACTGAACTAAAAAGTACTACATTAGTATTGGCTTCTGGATCAGACCTAACCAATCAGAGCTTACTCTTCAGTATCGTGGCCACTGATTGGCTCAGCCACAAGCAGCGTAACTATTTTGGATTAAAGGAGTGTAAAGGTGACAATATGGGTGTTGTTTCAGTTCGAGAGAACTCTCATAATTTAAAAAAAAAAACGTATTTAGAAGGCCGTAAAAAGTTTTTTATGCTTTATCTATAAAAATGTTGACTTATAATTAATAATTTGTTCCTAAAGCCAGCCCTGGAACTAATTAAAAGCGATAGAAATGCAAGTTGGAACTGGTTTACAATCACATCATCTAAATATGTTCATCCAATCTTTAAAAAGTCCAAATTTTTAAAAAGCTACTTTCAAACAAATGAGGCCAATAATAAGTGTTTAATGTCTAATAATAATAATTAAGTTACAAACCCCGTTTCCATATGAGTTGGGAAATTGTGTTGGATGTAAATATAAACGGAATACAATGATTTGCAAATTCTTTTCAACCCATATTCAATTGAATGCACTACAAAGACAAGATATTTGATGTTCAAACTCATAAACTTCGGGTTTTTTTTGCAAATAATAATTAACTTAGAATTTCATGGCTGCAACACATGCCAAAGTAGTTGGGAAAGGGCATGTTCACCACTGTGTTACATGGCCTTTCCTTTTAACAACACTCAGTAAACGTTTGGGAACTGAGGAAACACATTTTTAAGCTTCTCAGGTGGAATTATTTCCCATTCTTGCTTGATGTACAGCTTAAGTTGTTCAACAGTCCGGGGGTCTCCGTTGTGGTATTTTAGGCTTCATAATGCGCCACACATTTTCAATGGGAGACAGGTCTGCACTACAGGCAGGCCAGTCTAGTACCCGCACTCTTTTACTATGAAGCCACGTTGATGTAACACGTGGCTTGGCATTGTCTTGCTGAAAAAAGCAGGGGCGTCCATGGTAACGTTGCTTGGATGGCAACATATGTTGCTCCAAAACCTGTATGTGCCTTTCAGCATTAATGGCGCCTTCACGGATGTGTAAGTTACCCATGTCTTAGGCACTAATACACCCCCATACCATCACAGATGCTGGCTTTTCAACTTTGCGCCTGTAACAATCGGGAGTCCACAGTTTCCAAAAACAATATGAAATGTGGACTCGTCAGACCACAGAACACTTTTCCACTTTGTATCAGTCCATTTTAGATGAGCTCAGGCCCAGCGAAGCCGACGGCGTTTCTGGGTGTTGTTGATAAACGGTTTTCGCCTTGCATAGGAGAGTTTTAACTTGCACTTACAGATGTAGCGACCAACTGTAGTTACTGACAGTGGGTTTCTGAAGTGTTCCTGAGCCCATGTGGTGATATCCTTTACACACTGATGTCGCTTGTTGATGCAGCACAGCCTGAGGGATCGAAGGTCACGGGCTTAGCTGCTTACATGCAGTGATTTCTCCAGATTCTCTGAACCCTTTGATAATATTACGGACCGTAGATGGTGAAATCCCTAAATTCCTTGCAATAGCTGGTTGAGAAAGGTTTTTCTTAAACTGTTCAACAAATTGCTCATGCATTTGTTAACAAAGTGGTGACCCTCACCCCATCAATGTTTGTGAATGACTGAGCATTTCATGGAATCTACTTTTATACCCAATCATGGCACCCACCTGTTCCCAATTTGCCTGTTCACCTGTGGGATGTTCCAAATAAGTGTTTGATGAGCATTCCTCAACTTTATCAGTATTTATTGCCACCTTTCCCAACTTCTCTGTCACGTGTTGCCGGCATCAAATTCTAAAGTTAATGATTATTTGCAACAAAAAAAAATGTTTATCAGTTTGAACATCAAATATGTTGTCTTTGTAGCATATTCAACTGAATATGGGTTGAAAACAATTTGCAAATCATTGTATTCTGTTTATATTTACATCTAACACAATTTCCCAACTCATATGGAAACGGGGTTTGTATATTAAAGACTTTAAATGGGACCGAAGCCCTTTGCTGGTGTGTTTGTGATGTTAGATAGCAAAATGCATGAAGTAGATGACAAAATAATAATAAAAACATATACTAATCACCGTACTGAGGTATGCACTATACCAGGGGTCGGCAACCCAAAATGTTGAAAGAGCCATATTGGACCAAAAATACAAAAGAAAATCTGTTTGGAGCTGCAAAAAATAAAAAGTGTTTCTATAAGTGATATAATGAAGTCAACACATGATATAAGTGTCTATATTAGCTATAATAGCCTACTATCAAAATGACGATGTGTCGCAGGCTGACACAAATCTTTGTTCACAGAAATGTTGAAATGTAATATTTGACACTACTAGTTTAGAAATACGTTAGAGCAGGGCAGATTGAGCCCAGTTTATAATTTCCTGTTATACAGTATGCCAGGCAGTCTTGCACTAAAGGAGGACTATGTTATTGTTTACTTTATTACTCTAGTATACTGAAGCTGTGTGCTTTCATTGTTTTTGTAGCTGTTGTTTTGAGGCATGTTTGAAAAAAATTAAAAATAATGCACTTTGTGAAAGTCAAAGTATAGTATTTCCCATAGTTGTAGTGGGTATTAGGATTATTTCAGGGAGCGCATGTCCCAAATTCCATGCTGCTGTTTTGAGGCATGTTAAAAAAAAAAAAGCTCTTTGTGACTTCAATAATAAAAATGGCAGTGTCATGTTGGCACTTTTTTCCATAACTGGAGTTGAAGTTGTTCTCTTATTTTGGAAAACCTTGTTACTTTGTTTAATGCATCCAGCGGGGCATCACAACAAAATTAGGCATAATAATGTGTTAATTCCACAACTGTATATATCGGTATCGGTTGATATCGGAATCGGTAATTAAGAGTTGGACAATATCGGAATATCGGATATCGGCAAAAAAGCCATTATCGGACATCTCTATATATAATGCTTTGTAACCTGTCTTCTAAGTGCAATCCTAAAATATCTTCCACTACTAACCTAACCTTCTCTTTTGCAAATTTATTTCCCAGTATTTCCCTTTCTCTATTGTATTTCCTACAATGTATTAAAACATGTCCTACACTTTCTATCTGATGGCAATAGTCACACAGTCCTGTATTATGTTTCCTATCAATGTCAATGAACTATTTATATATGTATGTCCTAATCTCATTCTAGTAATAATATCTTCCTTCCTTCCTATTTATATTACCTCCTCTCATTACACATACTCTCCTCTGGACTTTGTAATACTCTCTACCTTTTGTTTCCTTATTCCAATTATATTGCCACTTTTTATTGTGTTCTATCTTAATTATGTTCTTCACTTCTTCTTTGCTGTGGTTAAACTCCATGTTTACTTCTGTTTTAGTGGTTGCTTGTTTTGCGTATCTATCTGCTAACTCATTGCCCATAACTCCTACATGAGCAGGAACCCAGAGAAATGTTACCACAGATCCCGCTTTATTTATTCAGTACATTGCCTGAACTACTACTAAACTAAATCTTGTCTTGCTTCTAATGCTGTTTTTTATGCTAATCAATGCACTGCAGGAGTCCGAGCATGCGACTGCTTTCTTTGCTTTATTTTCCTCTATACAATTAACTGCCATGCAAATGAATAATAATAATTAATAATAATAAGTGTTTAATGCATGCGAACATACTGAGAGTGTGTATGAGGGGTCAGGTTTAGGGGCCTTCTGGAGTCTAATAATAATACTAAAGTTATATTAAAGACTTTAAATGGGACCGCATGCAAATAAAAGCCTTTTGCTGGTGTGTTTGTGATGTAAGATAGCAAAATGCATGAAGTAGATGACAAAATAAAATAATAAAAACATATACTAAACACCGTACTGAGGTATGCACTATACCAGGGGCCGTCAACCCCAAAGTCATACCAAAGACTATAAAAATGGGACCCATTTCCTCCCTGCTTGGCACTCAGCATCAATGGTTGGCATTGGGGGTTAAATCACCAAAAATGATTCCCGGGCGCGGCACCGCTGCTGCCCACTGCTCCCCTCACCTCCCAGGGGGTGAACAAGGGGATGGGTCAAATTCAGAGGACAAATTTCACCACACCTAGTGTGTGTGTGACAATCATTGGCACTTTAACTTTTAACTTTAAATGTTGAAATAGCCATATTATTAAAAATGAAATTAAAAATCTGTCTGGAGCCGCAAAAAATATAACACCTTCTATAAGTGATATAATGAAGTCAACACATGAGTAAGTGTCTATATTAGCTATAATAGCCTTCTATCAAAATGACTGTGTCACAGGCTGACACAAATCTTCATTGACAGAAATGTTGAAATGTAATATTTATTCTACACATTTTTACAACATTGGAAAACATTAGTAAAACATAGGCTTCTCAAGGGGTGAGATAACTCCCCTAAATTACTGGCTTAGAATGGCCAAAATTATAGATGTGTGTGTCCAAGTTAAAGGAAATGGTGAGCTGTCTTCTTTTAATGGATTTATAACAATTTCTGGAAGCTGGGTTATGTTTGCTGTGGTCTGCAACAACATGGCACACAAACCACTATCAGAAATGCAGCCAATATTACACACGTGTCATGAGAAAGGCAGATATAAATTAAATACACAGAGGACATAGGAAATTCAATGAGCTCAAATATACCTACACGTGAGTCATAATGATGCAATATGTACATACAGCTAGCCTAAATAGCATGTTGGCATAAATTAGCTTGGAGTCATGCACTGACCAAATATGCTTGATAAGCACTCCAACAAGTCAATAACATCAACAAAGCTCACCTTTGTGCATTCACGCACAGCATAAAAAGATTGGTGGACATTATGATACAAAGAAGGAGTGGCATAAAATATATGTCTTCCTCTGGCATCGTTGAAGGAAGTTGTACATGTAAACAAACTACGGTGAGTTCAAGGACCACCAAAATTAATAGGACAAAACGGCGCTCGCCAAATACTCTCATCAGAGACTCATGTTTAATACAAACAGTGGGATTTCTAACAATTATGGAGGTTGGTGTCATGTTGTCCTCCTACAGAAACCCTATTAAAACAAAAATAGATTTTTGAAAAAGCTCTAGGGAGCCACTACGGCTCTAGAGCCGCAGGTTGCAGACCCCCGCACTACACTATACAGACGCGCCATCAACTAGTTGTCCTGCTCTGTTATCGACTTTTAGGGCCGGTTTACTTTGTGACCTCCCTTTTTTTCTACATTTCTGTCACTTCATCAAATGCAGGAAGGAACTAGCCGTACAGTACACACGTTTTTAACAGATTTCCCAGCAAGTTATTAACCCTACTTTAAATTTTTTTATGAGCGCAACGTGGTTTGTAAACATGACGTAAGCCAGCTAACATTTATGTCAGCAGACATGTTATCATTTTTGCAACTGCTCTGTTATCGACTTGTAAAACTGGCTAAGGTCTGTTTGTCTGTTTTTTTTTACTGAACAATTGCACACACAGGCAGTACACGTTGAAAATATACAGACACATTAGGGCACTTCTAATTCAGTACAAAACTTCCAACACTAACATGGTTGCGTAATCAACATTTTTATGTAAACAAATACAAAATTAAAAAGTAAGACACATCAATATAGAATGCACTCCCAACAGGTGTAAAAGAAAGTGCATCTCTATGCTCCTTCAAAACAGCACTAAAACAACACCTCCATATACTTCAACTTGACTTGACCCTTGACTAACACCCTCCTTCTTCCACATCCCACCTTCCCAGATTGTAAATAACCAAATGTAAATAATAAAAATTGTTCTAATGTATATACTTGTTCTTATGCTATCTGAATTCACAATGTTCTCTGCTCGCTGTACATATCCTACCAAGTCAGACCTACACTGTTTCAATGCCCATTTCTCTGATGATGCAATTGTTGATGACTGAAGTGCTGTTAACAACCAAACCCTCCTCATCCGACCCCCCGGATTGTAAATAAAGTAAATAATTCAATGTATATACTCTGATGATTAACTTGTGTGATGACTGTATTATGCTGATAGTATATGTTTGTACCATGAATTGATTTACGTGGACCCCGACTTAAACAAGTTGAAAAACTTATTCGGGTGTTACCATTTAGTAGTCAATTGTACGGAATATGTACTGAACTGTGCAATCTACTAATAAAAGTTTCAATCAATCAATCAAAAAACGCAAAGAGATTAACAAAATAAAAATAATAGGTTAAAACTAAAAAAAATAATATATATATATAATATAAAATTGGCTTATCTAAAACATTCCTCTAATAAGGATAATCATTTAAAAGTTTGTCAACTTTTTACCATCTTCCAAGATTTTATAAATAATTTGAACTCAATAAGCCAATGTGAGAATTTGGGTTTCACTTTAAGAAATCGACTTTTATGTATGAAAATTTTAGCTTGCAACGTGATATTAATACTCATTTCTAGGAGGCTATCTTTTATAAATATACCAAATAAAAAAATGCAGAAAAAGTCGTTGCTTCAAAACTTCAGATTCACTTCCGGCAAACGACTCCCGCAATCGCGCTTGTCTCAGAACCAGCCAATGAGATGCTGTTGCCTTCAATTACCGGAAGTAGGTCTTGAGTTTTTCTTTTTTTGAATAAAACTTTATTTATACCACAAGCAAACAAATAATAAAAATAAAAACAAGTACAGAAACAGTACAAAACAGCGCCAGGGAGTTGTAAACTCAATAAAGTAACTAAAATAGAATGCAAAATATATATATATCGTAACAAAGTGTAAAGCCATAGGCAGTGGCTGTAGTCCTTCGCCTCCCCCATTTTCTACCTACAAACAAACGTCACTTCAACACTTTCAGGAAGGAAATAGTGGCTCAGTCAACGAGTTTGAACAACCTTTCACAGTAAGTTTTCAACGCTACTTTACATTATAATGCGCGAAGGTCGCTCGTAAACGTGACATACGCTGTAGCTTTCACGCTAACATTGAAATGTTTAGTTTATTATTCTTCGGTCAATGTAATTGTAGTCTCACGTCAAAGGCGGTCTGCTACTTCCCCCTCCCCGCCCAACACAAGCAACTCTCTTGTCTACTTTAAAGTGTCTTTTTCTTTTACAGAGGAACTTCTCACCGCGGAATGGCCGCCGCGCCGCCGTCTTCGCTCCACCTGAGGGCGAGCGATGTCATCCAGAAAGAGTACCTGGACGACGGAGGGTTCGGAGAAGTGTACCTGTGCTACCATGCCACCTTGGGCCGTGTCGTGATGAAAACCATGTACACTGGTCCTCTTCGAAACGAGTAAGTGGTTTTGTTCATCTAATAGCCATTTTCTAAAGGCGTTTATTGTGTCTATTAGGGAAGAACGCAACAGGTCAAAAGTGAAACTAAACCGTCTTAAAGGGGTCATGTTAGGGTTGTTTTTTTCCTACTACATTTAAAGGAGACTTATTATTAAAAGCCAACGTTTCTTACCCATTTGTACCCGTATTTTGTGTATTTGTGATCTGCATAAATGCCGATAATTTGTAGAGGAACCATGAAAAAGGGAGGGGAAGTTTAGGTTTATATTTTTTTGTGAATTTACCCCTTCACAATAATAGCGCCGCATCATAACATCCGGTCTGACTACACTAACAAAATAAATGTTTCAAAAAAAGTACCTCACAATAGCATAATGTACTAAAAACACTTAGTGATATATTTACGCAATTATTATGCTTTGACCTAAAATACTGATCAAAATTGTGTCCAAAGATGTGTTGCACCAATAAATGTGAGGATTTTTGCATTTAATTAACAAACAATTTATTTGACACAAAAAGCACATACTCTATGGTGGTAAAATACACTATATTGCCACCTGCCTTGTCTCACATATGAACTTGAAGTGCCATCCCATTCCTAACCCATAGGGTTCAATATGATGTCAGTCCACCTTTTGCAGCTATTATATCTTCAACTCTTCTGGGAAGGCTGTCCACAAGGTTGCGGAGTGTGTTCATAGAAATATTCCACCATTCTTCCAAAAGCGCATTGGTGAGGTCACACACTGATGTTGGTCGAGAAGGCCTGGCTCTCAGTCTCCGTTCTAATTCATCCCAAAGGTGTTCTATCGGGTTCAGGTCAGGACTCTGTGCAGGCCAGTCAAATTCATCCACACCAGACTCTGTCATCCATGTCTTTATGGACCTTGCTTTGTGCACTGGTGCACAGTCATGTTGGAAGAGGAAGGGGCCCGCTCCAAACTGTTCCCACAAGGCTGGGAGCAAGGAATTGTCCAACAAGTTTTGGTATCCTGGAGCATTCAAATTTCCTTTCACTGGAACTAAGGGGCCAAGCCCACTCCTGAAAAACAACCCCACACCATAATTCCTCCTCCACCAAATGTCACACTCGGCCCAATTCAGTCCGAAATGTACCGTTCTCCTGGCAACCTCCAAACCCAGACTCGTCCATCAGATTGCCAGTTGGAAAAGCGTCCAGTGGTAACATGCTTTACACCACTGCATCCCACGCTTTGCATTGGACTTGGTGATGTATGGCTTAGATGCAGCTGCTCGGCCATGTAAACCCATTCCAGTGTTTCCCATAAGCTGCCAAGATACCTGTGGCGGTGGGGGCGTGGCTATGGGCGTGGCTAGTGGCGTGGTCACCATGACATCGAGTAATTTGCATGATTTACGACAATATGATTTTCTCTAAAAAGGCTAAAAAAATGTATACTTACTAATTAATAACAGTTTTGTTTTAAACGTCCATCCATCCATCCATTTTACAATATAATTACAACACTTTATGTACATATTTATATAAAGTTTGAACAATTTGTTATTCACTGAAATATATTTAATTGTGGTTCTTACAAAAAATATATCTTATAAAATATAAAAGCTAAAATGTATCTTAAAGCTCTGCCCCTTTAATTAGTGCATACTAAATAATTTAACTTTAGCCTACAACTACAACCATATTATTTACCAGCAACATAAAGTGAAACAGAGGCAGAGGTGTCCTGCCACAGTCAGTAACAAATAAACAGAAAACAGTAGTGGTCAAATACAAATAAGGCAACAAGAGAAGTATCCTACACTTCTCTTTTGTAAAGTAAATCTGAACAGCCTATATGGGCATCTACATCAACTATATGATTTGCCTGAGAAGCTGGACAGGACACAAAAAAAATATATATATATATATTTTTTAAAATTTTTATTTGTGGCAGACGTAATTCTTTCGTGGCGGGCCGCCACAAATAAATGAGTGTGTGGGAAACACTGCATTCCATGAAGCTCTCTGCGTACTGTTTTTTGATTGATTGATTGATTGATTGAAACGTTTATTAGTAGATTGCACAGTTCAGTACATATTCCATACAATTGACCACTAAATGGTAACACCCGAATACGTTTTTCAACTTGTTTAAGTCGCGGTCCACGTAAATCAATTCATGGTACAAACATATACTATCAGCATATTACAGTCATCACACAAGTTAATCATCAGAGTATATACATTGAATTATTTACATTATTTACAATCCGGGGGGTGGGATGAGGAGGGTTTGGTTGATAACAGCATACTTCAGTTATCAATAATTGCATCATCAGAGAAATGGGCATTGAAACAGTGTAGGTGTGACTTGGTAGGATATGTACAGCGAGCAGAGAACATAGTGAGTTCAGATAGCATAAGAACAAGTATATACATTAGAAATACATTTGATTATTTACATTTGGTTATTTACAATCTGGGAAGGTGGGATGTGGAAGGGGGAGGGTGTTAGTCAAGGGTTGAAGTTGCCTGGAGGTGTTTTAGTGCGGTTTTGAAGGAGGATAGAGATGCACTTACTTTTACACCTGTTGGGAGTGCATTCCACATTGATGTGGCATAGAAGGAGAATGAGTTTAGACCTTTGTTAGATCGGAATCTGGGTTTTACGTGGCTTGTGGAATTCACCCTGGTGTTGTGGTTATGGCGGTCATTTACGTTAAGGAAGTAGTTTGACATGTACTTCGGTATCAGGGAGGTGTAGCGGATTTTATAGACTGTACGTGGGCTAATTGAAAGGTCACATGAAGTTTGGACCTCTGTAGCAACTGACTGTGCAGAAAGTCTTTGCACTATGCGCTTCAACATCCGCTGACCCCTCTCTTGTCAGTTTACGTGGCCTACCTCTTGGTGGCTGAGTTGCTGTTGTTCTCAAACTCTTCCATTTTCTTATAATAAAGCCGACAGTTGACTTTGGAATATTTATGAGCGAGGTTATTTCACGACTGGATTTGTTGCACAGGTTGCATCCTATGACAGTTCCACGCTGGAAATCACTGAGCTCCTGAGAGTGGGCCATTCTTTCACAGTCTCCATGCCTAAGCGCTTGATTTTATACACCTGTGGCCGGGCCAAGTGATTAGGACACCTGATTCTGATCATGTGGATGGGTGGCCAAATACTTTTGGCAATATAGTGTATGTGTGAAAGGTAAAAAACTGATTTAAAAACAAACTGGAAAAACTGAATTGTATAGATTTTTTAAATTATTTATTTATTTTGGTTGCTAATTTATATCCACGTTTTTAAAAGTATATTTAAAGTTGATTTTGGTGGTACAATAAATACTCATGTTTTTAAATTGATTAACAATTGTGTAATTCATTGTGATTACAATATCAATCAAAAATAATCGTGATTATCATTTTTGCCATAATCATCCAGCCCCTTGAAAGCAATTTTCAAGTGATTTGGAGGTAGAATTGATTGCTCCCATTAGCTGCATTGGCAGCCACCAAGAACGAGACAATTTTTACATGTTAGAATGGGGAAAAAACCCAAAACTTTGGTCTTCTTGTCTCTCATGATTGTGAACGGTAGGTAGAAATCCCAAGAAAAAAGTGCAGTTCCCCTTTAAGGAGATACTGCATATAATAGAAACACTGCTGTTTTCAAAGACTGCAGGAAAAAACATTTGTCAACGATGTCCACTTAAATGGAACCCTACCTTCTCTTTTTTTAATACAGGGAGAGCAAGAGGTCCCTGCTGGAGGAAGGGAACATTATGGCTAGCCTGAAGCATGAGCGGGTGGTAAAGTTGCTGGGTGTCATCATGGAGGATCGAGGCTGCTCGCTCGTCATGGAGCTGATGCCCAGGGGGAACCTGTTGGCCATGCTGAAGAAGGTCAGTACATCCTAGGGTTTTACCACAGGAAATAATGTAAAGTGAATTCAACTGTTCCAGGGTCAAACATTTACTAACTGTACAGGTAATCTTTAGGTAACATCCGTAACTGTCATGCTGGTGAAGAAAAGTTAAGCACTGTGTAGTAAATCAAAACAACACTATTTGTGTGTGTGTGTGTGTCTGTCTGCCCTATTTCAACATGTGCGGTACAGTCATGGTCAAAAGTTGACATACACTTGTAAAGAACATAATGTCATGGCTGTCTTGATTTTCCAATCATTTCTACAACTCTTATTTTTTGTGATAGAGTGATTGGAGCACATACTTGTTGGTCACAAAAAACATTAATGAAGTTTGGTTCTCTTGTTAATTTTTTATGGGTCTACTAAAAATGTGACCAAATCTGCTGGGTCAAAAGTATACATACAGCAATGTTAATATTTGGTTACATGTCCCTTGGCAAGTTTCACTGCAATAAGGCGCTTTTGGTAGCCATCCACAAGCTTCTGGTTGAATTTTTGACCACTCTTCTTGACAAAATTGGTGTAGTTCAGCTAAAAGTGTTGGTTTTCTGACATGGACTTGTTTCTTCAGCATTGTCCACACGTTTAAGTCAGGACTTTAGGAAGGCCATTCTAATATCTTAATTATAGCCTGATTTAGCTATTCCTTTACCACTTTTGATGTGTGTTTGGGGTCATTGTCCTGTTGGAACACCCAACTGCACCCAAGACCCAACCTCTGGGCTGATGATTTTAGGTCGTCCTGAAGAATTTGGAGGTAATCCTCCTTTTTCATTTTCCCATTTATTCTCTGTAAAGCACCAGTACCATTGGCAGCAAAACAGGCCCAGAGCATAATACTACCACCACAATGCTTGACGGTAGGAATGGTGTTCCTGGGATTAAAGGCCTCACCTTTTCTCCTCCAAACATATTGCTGGGTATTGTGGCCAAACAGCTCAATTTTTGTTTCATCCGACCACAGAACTTTCCTCAAGAAGGTCTTATCTTTGTCCAAGTGATGTCAGAGGAGTGGTCAAAATTCAACCAAAAGCTTGCCAGAAGCTTGTGGATGGCTACCAAAATAGCCTTTATGGCAGTGAATCTTGCCAAGGGACATGTAACCAAATATTTACATTGTTGTATGTATACTTTTGACCCAGCAGATTTGGTCACATTTTCAGTAGACCCATAGTAAATTCATAAAAGAACCAAACTTCATGAATGTTTTTTGTGACAAACAGGTATGTGCTCCAATCACTCTATCACAAAAAATAAGAGTTTTAGAAATTATTGGAAACTCAAGACAGCCATGACATTATGTTCTTTACAAGTGTATGTCAACTTTTGACCACGACTGTATATATGTGTGTATATACACATTATCTTTAGTTAGATTTTTTTTAACAATTGTTTGAGTGCATGAGAAAGTGGAAAGGAAGACATACTGTAGCTATTAATTGAACAAAAAAACTGTTCAAAGTTGAATTCCAAATCGTATCCAGTATGTGAAGTTGTAATCTATTCTTTCCCCCCTATCTAGGTCCATGTGCCTGTATCAATCAAGGGGAGAATTATTGTAGAGATTTTGGAAGGGTTGGTGTACCTCACGAAAAGAAATGTCCTACATAAAGACATCAAGCCCGAAAACATTTTAATCGATGAAGATTTTCACATAAAGGTATTTCAGAATTGACACATTGAGGTGTTTTCATTCAGGCGCACTGCGAGAATAACAGGGTGCTTTCCTGTGTCTTCCAGATCGCGGACCTTGGCCTTGCCACATGCAAGACATGGAGTAAACTCACCAAAGAGGAGTCTTGCAAGAAGAGTCGATTGGGCTTGTCAAGCAGCACAAGGGCGGCGGGCACGCTCAGCTACATGGCTCCCGAGCACCTGGACAGCATCCACACCATCTCCACGGAGAAGTCCGACGTCTACAGCTTTGCTATTGTGGTTTGGGTCATCGTCACAGGCAAAGAGCCATATGCAAGTGAGTTGACCAAGTTTAGTTCAATTATTTCCTGCCTCGCCTGCTCTAGGGGACAGAAAATCACTAATTCAGTTTCATGACCGAAGATTCCCGTGTAAATGGTTAAAACCAATCGGATCCACTTGTTTATGTCTAGATGCCAGGAATGAAGATCACATCAGCCAATGTGTCCGCAAGGGCGACCGCCCTACGAAGGATCTTATTCCTGCTGACACACCTGCAGAGATCCTTGAACTCATGGAGAGGTGCTGGAATCACAACCCAAAACAAAGACCTACATTTCTCGGTATGACACCACACAACTATCATATTCCTATCCTATTGTTTTGTCAAAAGTAGCTAATAGTACAGTAGTACCTCAACTTACGAGCTCGATTGTTTTCATAAACAAGCTTGTAACACAAAACATTCATATTCCAAATCAGTGCCGTCCAGTGAAATCAATTTAACCTGTACATGCAACCCCAAAACAGCACAATTTTTAAATGAGAAATTAACTTTTAAATAAGAATTATGCTTTGAAAAAATACAACAGAATGTACTACTAACAACTATAGTACCAAACCCAAAACCAGTGAAGTTGGCATGTTGTGTACAAACCCCCTTTCCATATGAGTTGGGAAATTGTGTTAGATGAAAATATAAACTGAATACAATGATTTGCAAATCATTTTCAACCCATATTCAGTTAAATATGCTACAAAGACAACATATTTGATGTTCAAACTAATAAACTTTTTTTTTTGTGCAAATAATCATTAACTTTAGAATTTGATGCCAGCAATACATGAAAAAGAAGTTGGGAAAGGTGGCAATAAAAACTGATAAAGTTGAGGAATGCTCATCAAACACTTATTTGGAACATCCCACAGGTGAACAGGAAAATTGGGAACAGGTGGGTGCCATGATTGGGTATAAAAGTAGATTCCATGAAATGCTCAGTCATTCACAAACAAGGATGGGGCGAGGGTCACCACTTTGTCAACAAGTGCGTGAGCAAATTGTTGAACAGTTTAAGAAAAACCTCTCAACCAGCTATTGCAAGGAATTTAGGGATTTCACCATCTACGGTCCGTAATATCATCGAAGGGTTCAGAGAATCTGGAGAAATCACTGCACGTAAGCAGCTAAGCCTGTGACCTTCGATCCCTCAGGCTGTACTGCATCAACAAGCGACATCAGTGTGTAAAGGATATCACCACATGGGCTCAGGAACACTTTAAAAACCCACTGTCAGTAACTACAGTTGGTCGCTACATCTGTAAGTGCAAGTTAAAACTCTCCTATGCAAGGCGAAAACAGTTTATCAACAACACCCAGAAACGCCGTCGGCTTCGCTGGGCCTGAGCTCATCTAAGATGGACTGATACAAAGTGGAAAAGTGTTCTGTGGTCTGACGAGTCCACATTTCAAATTGTTTTTGGAAACTGTGGACATTGTGTCCTCCGGACCAAAGAGGAAAAGAACCATCCGGATTGTTATAGGCGCAAAGTTGAAAAGCCAGCATCTGTGATGGTATGGAGGTGTATTAGTGCCCAAAACATGGGTAACTTACACATCTGGGAAGGCGCCATTAATGCTGAAAGGTACATACAGGTTTTGGAGCAACATATGTTGCCATCCAAGCAACGTTACCATGGACGCCCCTGCTTATTTCAGCAAGACAATGCCAAGCCACGTGTTACATCAACGTGGCTTCATAGTAAAAGAGTGCGGGTACTAGACTGGCCTGCCTGTAGTCCAGACCTGTCTCCCATTGAAAATGTGTGGCGCATTATGAAGCCTATAATACCACAACGGAGACCCCCGGACTGTTAAACAACTTAAGCTGTACATCAAGCAAGAATGGGAAAGAATTCCACCTGAGAAGCTTAAAAAATGTGTCTCTTCAGTTCCCAAACGTTTACTGAGTGTTGTTAAAAGGAAAGGCCATGTAACAGAGTGGTGAACATGCCCTTTCCCAACTACTTTGGCACGTGTTGCAGCCATGAAATTCTAAGTTAGTTATTATTTGCAAAAAAAAAAAAAGTTTGAGTTTGAACATTAAATATCTTGTCTTTGTAGTGCATTCAATTGGATATGGGTTGAAAAGGATTTGCAAATCATTGTATTCCGTTTATATTTACATCTAGCACAATTTCCCAACTCATATGGAAACGGGGTTTGTAATTCATAAATAAAAACAGAATACAATGATTTGCAAATCCTTTTAAACTTATATTCAATTGAATAGTCTGCAAAGACAAGATATTTAATGTTCAAACTGAGAAACTTAAATAATTATTTCCCATTCTTGCTTGGTGTACAGCTTAAGTTTTTCAACAGTCCGGGGTCTAAGTTGTGGCATTTTAGGCTTCATAATGCGCCACACATTTTCAATGAGAGACAGGTCTGGACTACAGGCAGGCCAGTCTAGTACCCGCACTCTTTTACTACTAAGCCAAGCTGTTGTAACACGTGACTTGGCATTGTCTTGCTGAAATAAGCAGGGGTGTCCATGATAACGTTGCATGGATGCATTAATGATGCCTTCACAGATGTGTAAGTTACCCATGTCTTGGGCACTAATACACCCCCATATCATCACAGATGCTGGCTTTTGAACTTTGCGCCTATAACAATCCGGATGGTTCTTTTCCTCTTTGTTCCGGAGGACACGACGTCCACAGTTTCCAAAAACAATTTGAAATGTGGACTCGTCAGACCACAGAACACTTTTCCACTTTGCATCAGTCCATCTTAGATGAGCGCGGGCCCAGCGAAGCCGGCGCTGTTTCTGGATGTTGTTGATAAATGGCTTTGCATAGTAGAGTTTTAACTTGCAATTACAGATGTAGCGACGAACTGTAGTTACTGACGGTGATTTTCCAAAGTGTTTTTGAGCCCCCGTGGTGATATCCTTTACACACTGATGTCGCTTTTTGATGCAGTACCGCCTGAGGGATTTAAGGTCACGGGCATTCAATGTGCAGTGATTACAAATTGTGAAATCCCTAAATTCCTTGCAATAGCTCGTTAAGAAATGTTGTTCTTAAACTGTTGGACAATTTGCTCACACATTTGTTCACAAAGTGGTGACCCTCGCCCCATCCTTGTTTGTGAATGACTGAGCATTTCATGGAAGCTGCTTTTATACCCAATCATGACAACCACTTGTTCCCAATAAGTGTTTGATGAGCATTCCTCAACTTTCTAAGTCTTTTTTGCCACTTGTGCCAGCTTTTTTGAAACTTGTTGCAGGCATCAAATATTCTGCAAAAAATAACAAAGTTTACAAGTTCCACTGTGGACTTGACTTTCACAATATTATGTCAGACCCACTCGACATCCATTGCTTTCGGTCTCCCCTAGAGGGGGGGGTGTTACCCACATATGCGGTCCTCTCCAAGGTTTCTCATAGTCATTCACATCGACGTCCCACTGGGGTGAGTTTTTCCTTGCCCGTATGTGGGCTCTGTACCGAGGATGTCGTTGTGGCTTGTGCAGCCCTTTGAGACACTTATGATTTAGGGCTATATAAATAAACATTGATTGATTGACAGTTCGAACGTTAAGTATCTTGTCTTTGCAGTCTATTCAATTGAATATAAGTTGAAAAGGATTTACAAATCATTGCATTCTGTTTTTATTTACTTATTTATTTACTTCACTGGTTTTGTACATGTGATTTTAGAGGTTTTTTTAATACATTTGCAAAAATGTCTACATTTCTGGGGGTTTTCTGCCAAGACGGGGTGCTGAGTGTATATTAATGAGAAATTAAATGTATTTGATTTTAGCAAACGGATGCAATGAAACAGAGAGTAAAAAATGTAAAGGTGTCTGAATACTTTCCGTACCCACTGTATATGCTGACACCGTGATCAATGTTGTTGTTTTTTTTAATAATTTGATATTATCTACAACAAGTTCAACATTTAATACTTATTGCACAGAAAAGTGTTCTGTTTTTTGATATGTTAAGTTTAACATTTTCTATGTTTTATTTTAGTAAATAAGACTAAACAATAAATGCCTTGATAGGAGTAAGATTAATAAAGTTCAGATCCTAATTAATTAATCACTAGAAATGTACAAATGTACCGTATTTTTCGGACTATAAGTCACAGTTTTTTTTCATAGTTTGGCCGGGGGTGCGACTTATACTCAGGAGCGACTCATGTGTGAAATTATTAACACATTACCGTAAAATATCAAATAATATTATTTAGCTCATTCACGTAAGAGACTAGACGTATAAGATTTCATCGGATTTAGCGATTAGGAGTGACAGAATGTTTGGTAAACGTATAGCATGTTCTATATGTTATAGTTATTTGAATGACTCTTACCATAATATGTTACGTTAACATACCAGGCACGTTCTCAGTTGGTTATTTATGCGTCATATGTCTGTCGCTGTCCAGCTTGGCTGCGTGGGTGCGGTGGTCCCTGGTTCCCTGGGCACCACACCTACTGTTTGTGGGTTGGGCTCTCGGGGAGGCTGGGGCCGTACTCTGGCTCCCGCACACACTGGGAATCAAATGTATTGTACATACAAATTCACATATACTCACATACATACATAGGTACCTACGCTCCCACATACATATACAAATACAATACATATTTACACACTCAAAGTTCGTACATCCACACGCACATTCATTATACAAACATAGACATACACATACTGTACATATACATTCACTGTACAAACATACATATACACATACTGTACATATACATTCACTGTACAAACACACATACACATACTGTACATATACATTCACTGTACAAACACACATATACACATACTGTACATATACAAGTACATATGCATACATACACTCATGCACATAATCACGTTTCATCAAACATATATTTATGTTGTTGCCCTAGGGTAAACTGGGTATAACACATGGCACACTGACAAAGCTTAACCTATTGTTACTATAACAATCTACAAGGTTAATGTAGGTTGCTTCTCTTTCTTCCCCTCCATTTTTCTGCATTCTTTCGTATCTCAAGTTATCATTACTTATATGTATTGTTGCATTTGAACAACTGTATTGTTGATAAAAAAGGTAAAGTATTGGTATTGTTCATTATCAATAGTGCTGTTTCTATTGGTATTCTTATTGCTCCATTTGTAGTGTAAAAATGCTCAGTCATTTCTGTATTATTTTTTATTTTCGCTAACTGCTTATTTGCTATTACTTTTACCATCATATTTGTACATGTCGTATTTGCTGATGTTGCTCTATTGTTGTTGTTGTTGTGTTTTCTGTTGTTGTTTTTGTCTCTCTGTCTAATCCCCCTCTTGTCCCCACAATTCCCCCCTCTGTCTTCCTTTTTTTTTGTCTTTCTATCCCCTCCTGCTCCGGCCCGGCTGCACCAAATGATAATATAAATACATTTAATAAAGTCAAATACAAATAAGGCAACAAGAGAAGTATCCTACACTTCTCTTTTGTAAAGTAAATCTGAACAGCCGATATGGGCATCTACATCTACTATATGATTTGCCTGAGAAGCTGGACAGGACAAAAAATAAAAGATAACGTACACTTATTCAGCCTGTTGTTCACTATTCTTTATTTATTTTAAATTTCTTTTCAAATGTCTATTCTTGGTGTTGGGTTTCATCAAATAAATGTCCCCCCAAAATGCGACTTATATATGTTTTTTTCCTTCTTTATTATGCATTTCGGCAGGTGCGACTTATACTACGGTGCGACTTATACTCCGAAAAATACGGTATGTACAGGGACAAGCGATATAAATTGGATGGATGGATGTACAGCATTTACCTCTTCCAGCAGACTGAGGAGGACTTCAAAGTCCTTTCTGGTCTGTTCTATTGGCGTTTCAGGTGTATTAGCTATAAGCTAACGCCAGCAAATAAGACCGGATGTTTTTGGGCAGATCTCACAGGGTTTACTGTGGCATTTTTTTACGGCAGATAGTGGCAGGAAGGCTCGTAACTTAAAGCGTAAGAAAAAGCAGAGCGATAGCTCGTATCTCAAAATACTCGGAATTTGAGGTACTCATGTATTTAGATTTGAGCTATTAAGGACTCAAACCATTCTTTCCTTGCAGAGAGCTACTACCTCTTAAATGCTTTCTACAAGGCAAAGCTTGAACTGCACGTGGAGAAAGATTTAACTCATCTACGGGTGAATAACATTGCATTTTGCGCACATCTGAATAAACTAATTCCTTCAAGTACAAAGCCTCACTGTTGTTTCAATGCAGGTCTCATACGAAGGCCCAGACGAACTTGTGGAGAAGATGAAGTGTCTATCAATGACTGACGAACGTTTACCCTCAGGTCAGTGGTTACCTGAAATTCAATTCACATTCAAATGCTCAGAGCTAAGCATCTTTACATTTAAATTGAACAAATAACTAAAATAGTCAACATTTAGTGCTCTTCCACATGCTGTCTCTAAACCCTTTTGGCAATTTATCAGCAGCGTCCTCTGCTGGTTGCAGAAAAGTAGTGAAATACACTATATTGCCAAAAGTATTTGGCCACCAGCCTTGAATCGCATATGAACTTGAAGTGTCATCCCATTCCTAACCCATAGGGTCCAATATGATGTCGGTCCACCTTTTGCAGCTATTACAGCTTCAACTCTTCTGGGAAGGCTGTTTACAAGGTTGCAGAGTGTGTTTATAGCAGTCCTGGGCATTGTACGGCCCGCGGGCCGCATCCGGCCCTTTGCGCATCCCTGTCCGGCCCGCGTGAGGCCAATCATAAATTACAAAATAAATTTAAAAAAGTATCTATGTCGAGTGTGCAATACAATGGTGCTGCTTTTGTTTTGAAAAGCGTTATTTGTATTACTTCCGTGTGGACGTATGCGCGTGTGCGATTGTGAGTGAATTGAACGGCGCAATTACAAATTACAAAATAAAGTTTAAAAAACATCTATGTCGTGTGCGCAATACAACTGTGCTGCTTTTATTTTGAAATGTGTTATTTATGCCGTATGTCCGGAGGGAACCTGTGAGGGAAGGTGCATAGAGACAAGTGATGAGACGCTAAAAAAAGAAAAGTTGATGAGGAATGGCGTGTTTCCAACAAGAGATGGACTGCCAAGTATTTCTTTACATAAATTAATGGTAAAGCCGTGTGCTTAATGTGTGGTACACAGGTTGCTGTGTTTAAATATAATTTTAATCGCCACTACACGAAGAAACACGAGGGAAAATACCGGGATGTGTCTGATGAAGCGCGCGCAAGGGAGGCTGATGCGTTGATGGTAAAACTGCAAACCCAACAAGGACTTTGTGCCATATTTCACACCCCCAGAGATGCAGCCGTCAGGACAAGTTTCGTCATTTCTCACAAAAGCGCCAGAAAAAGTAAGGCGTTTTCTGACGGAGAGTTTATTAAGGAGTGCTTATTGGACTTTGTTGCGCTGATAATGCCCGGAGACAGGACTGTTTTTCGCTAACTTTGGATGAGAGCTCTGATGCAGTCAATTAAAGAGACAACCACAGGTAATGACTTGTTCACATAGGTAAATGCGTGTTGGGACAAGCTGGCAGGTGTGACAATCCAATCCACTTTATTTATATAGCACATTTAAACAACAAAATGTTTCCAAAGTGCTGCACAACAATATTACAAACAATATTCAAATATTATCCTTAGCTCCACCAATGACTGAATAAAAAGAAAAAACAATTACATATAAAACCAATATAAAAAACAATATAGAATAGATATGATTAAAAACTATTTTTAACAACAGATGGTTGTCCAAATCTGATGGGGAAAAATGTTGGATAATGCAGGATAAAGTGACCTTAAAAAGCAATCTGCTTTTGTATAAAGTTAAGTTAGGTTAAATGAAATTATTATTAATTATTATCATCATTATTATTTATCTTATGGTATATCAAAAATAATATTGAGCAAAATTTAATTGAAATATTGTCGTGTGGCCCTCCAGCAGTGCTCGGGTTGCTTATGCGGCCCCCGGTGAAAATTAATTGCCCACCCCTGGTTTATAGGAATTTTCGACCATTCTTCCAAAAGCGCATTGGTGAGGTCATAGTCTGAAGTTGGTCGAGAAGGCCTGGCTCTCAGTCTCCGTTCTAATTCATCCCAAAGGTGTTCTATCGGGTTCAGGTCAGGACTCTGTGCAGGCCAGTCAAGTTCATCCACACTAGACTCTGTCATCCATGTCTTTATGGACCTTTCTTTGTGCACTGGTGCACAGTCATGTTGGAAAAGGAAGGAGCCCGCTCCAAACTGTTCCCACAAAGCTTGGAGCATGAAATTGTCCAAAATGTTTTGGTATCCTGGAGCATTCAAAGTTCCTTTCACTGGAACTATGGGGCCAAGCCCAACTCCTGAAAAACAACCCCACACCATAATTCCTACTCCACCAAATGTCACACTCGGCACAATGGAGTCCGAAATGTACCGTTCTCCTGGAAACCTCCAAACCCAGACTCGTCCATCAGATTGCCAGATGGAAAAGCGTGATTCATCACTCCAGATAACGCGTCTCCACTGCTCTAGAGTCCAGTGGCGATGTGCTTTACACCACTGCATCCCACGCTTTGCATTGGACTTGGTGATGCAGCTGCTTGGCCATTGAAACACATTCCATGAAGCTCTCTGCGTACTGTACGTGGGCTAATTGGAAGGTCACATGAAATTTGGAGCTCTGTAGCAACTGACAGTGCAAAGACTTTTCTGCACAATGTGCTTCAGCATCCACTGACCCCTCTCTGTCAGTTTACGTGGCCTACAACTTTGTGGCTGAGTTGCTGTTGTTCCCAAACTCTTCCATTTTCTTATAATAAAGCCGACAGTTGACTTTGGAATATTTAGGAGCGAGGAAATTTCACGACTGGATTTGTTGCACAGGTGGCATCCTATGACAGTTTAACGCTGGAAATCACTGAGCTCCTGAGAGCGGCCCATTCTTTCACAAATGTTTGTAGAAACAGTCTCCATGCCTAAGTGCTTGATTTTAGACACCTGTGGCCGGGCCAAGTGATTAGGACACCTGATTCTGATCATTTGGATGGGTGGCCAAATACTTTTGACAATATAGTGTATATTTGGTTACCAGGCAACAACATCAATGAATCCTGCCCTTCTCTAGACTTGACTGTGTGTGTTTTTAATAAATAATATTTTCAACCAACAGATTCTCCAGCGTTTTTGAAGAGCACATCATCTGAACCGGTTGAGGCCAGTATTGAAGATATTCATGGTATTCCAATTGAGGTGAATGTGGATTCTGTGGAGCCCTCCGTTGAGGCGGATGCCGAAATGTATAGAAGCTCGTCATTGGAGGACAAACTGCAACAGGAGTTGGAGTACCACAAACATGGCAGCTACAAATGTGGGAACCAGCCTGACTCTGTCAACAGCCAGCAACTAAACCTGTCCTCTGTCCATTCCTGGGTACAAGGGGCACCTGTGCAAGCAAGCAGCAATGATCATGCTCGGAGTCATCCAACCAGCTGCCTCCATGAGTCCATGACCACTTCCATGCCAAGACAAAATTCTATGCAAAATTTAAATCAGCAACATCCATATTCTGACTATTCACAGCAAAAGTCCTGGCCTGCATCCTCAACTGTTGAAGCAAGATCCACAGGCCTCACTTTTCATGGATACATCCCCAGCTTTAACAAGGGCGGCGGGGCACAGGATTCAGGTACATAAACTAGTCCAGTATACGAGATGATCTTTAGAAAATGAACAGAAGTGATGATACAAAAATGACTGCCTTGTCTTGTAGGACATGTTTACATTTCCAATTCCAAGGGGATACAGATTGGTAGCAATAACAGCCTCAATATTATCAACCACGACCACGTTCACAGTGTTGCGACTCTTCCTGCTAACCTGTGGACTGATCCCCACTTCAAAGAACAACTTCAGAAATATGGTAATACTTGCTTTTTAATTCTGATCAGTGTCATTCAAGTCCCTTTGAGACGAATACACTGGAGTCAAGGTGCACTCACACTGGGTCATTTTGAAAGTGCCGGATTTGGGCTTAATGCGATCGCTCCTCCCGCCTGTTGTAAATATTAAGTAATGCCTTTGTTAAATGAAGTGATGGCACATGTAAATGGACTGAAACAGGAATGCTGTATAGCAATGTGAGTGCAGGCAACAGGGATTCAGGAGTGTCCAGTGTGAGTACACCTTTTAAGATTTTGATTTTACTTTAAATAGGTTTTAAGGACTACCGTGTGCACCGGATTATAAGGCGCACTGTCGATCAGTGGGTCTATTCAGTTTAAATTTTTCTACACTTAACATGTGGCTTTTTGTTCAAAATGTTGCATAGATTAGATTTTACATACCGCCTCCAAGCTGTCTTCTCCCCGTCATCTTTGTTGTACCTGTAGTTTTTAGCGTTTCCCTAGAGTGTACTGACATATTAGTTAGAACTGTACGCTACTTTTGCAATAGAAATGGCAACAGCGGATTAGAAATGCCTCACAGCAAGAGAATAGAGAAAAAGAAGGAGTTTGACTATGGCACAGGCTACAATGGCGGAGACGCGCACATTTTCAGGACTTAGACAGATCCCAAATACACATCCACAAGGTACCATTAGGTAAGAAAAGTTAGTCTTGCATAATATTGCGAAACAAAATACCAAATAATGTGTCTCTTAATACATGCCATTTGGGGTCCTTATACACACTATAATAATACCCGTATGTTGAAGCACAGCATGTCTGACTACGGTAGCCGTAATGCGCAGACAGTGCGACTTTATAGTTTGCAGTTTACCAAAGACGTACTAAAACATTTTGACAGATTTTTGAGTGTTATTTGTAATGTTCTATATTCTCATTGAAACATCAACATTTTGGTATTGCTTGCTTACCTGTACTTGCTCGTCATTTATTTATCAGGCTTCAACCTGCAGTCCACACGTATCTCTTATGTGTGACTGCCATCTACCGGTCATAGTTATCATTACACCTTTACCAAAAAAAGTTGCTTCAAGGTTGGTAAAAGCACAACCAGAATTAATACATACATTAGGCGCACCGGATTATAAGGTGCACTGTTAATTTTTGAGAAAATGAAAGGATTTTAAGTGCGCCTTAGCAAAGCAGTAATCAGAGCAAAGGGTGGCTATTTTGAAGAAACTAGAATATAAAACATGTTTTCAGTTATTTCACTTTTTTTGTTAAGTACATAACTCCACATGTGTTCATTCATAGCTTTGATGCCTTCAGTGACAATCTACAACAGTCCTGGGCATTGTACGGCCCGCGGGCCGCATCCGGCCCTTTGCGCATCCCTGTCCGGCCCGCGTGAGGCCAATCATAAATTACAAAATAAATTTTAAAAAGTATCTATGTCGAGTGTGCAATACAATGGTGCTGCTTTTGTTTTGAAAAGCGTTATTTGTATTACTTCCGTGTGGACGTATGCGCGTGTGCGATTGTGAGTGAATTGAACGGCGCAATTACAAATTACAAAATAAAGTTTAAAAAACATCTATGTCGTGTGCGCAATACAACTGTGCTGCTTTTATTTTGAAATGTGTTATTTATGCCGTATGTCCGGAGGGAACCTGTGAGGGAAGGTGCATAGAGACAAGTGATGAGACGCTAAAAAAAGAAAAGTTGATGAGGAATGGCGTGTTTCCAACAAGAGATGGACTGCCAAGTATTTCTTTACATAAATTAATGGTAAAGCCGTGTGCTTAATGTGTGGTACACAGGTTGCTGTGTTTAAATATCATTTTAATCGCCACTACACGAAGAAACACGAGGGAAAATACCGGGATGTGTCTGATGAAGCGCGCGCAAGGGAGGCTGATGCGTTGATGGTAAAACTGCAAACCCAACAAGGACTTTGTGCCATATTTCACACCCCCAGAGATGCAGCCGTCAGGACAAGTTTCGTCATTTCTCACAAAAGCGCCAGAAAAAGTAAGGCGTTTTCTGACGGAGAGTTTATTAAGGAGTGCTTATTGGACTTTGTTGCGCTGATAATGCCCGGAGACAGGACTGTTTTTCGCTAACTTTGGATGAGAGCTCTGATGCAGTCAATTAAAGAGACAACCACAGGTAATGACTTGTTCACATAGGTAAATGCGTGTTGGGACAAGCTGGCAGGTGTGACAATCCAATCCACTTTATTTATATAGCACATTTAAACAACAAAATGTTTCCAAAGTGCTGCACAACAATATTACAAACAATATTCAAATATTATCCTTAGCTCCACCAATGACTGAATAAAAAGAAAAAACAATTACATATAAAACCAATATAAAAAACAATATAGAATAGATATGATTAAAAACTATTTTTAACAACAGATGGTTGTCCAAATCTGATGGGGAAAAATGTTGGATAATGCAGGATAAAGTGACCTTAAAAAGCAATCTGCTTTTGTATAAAGTTAAGTTAGGTTAAATGAAATTATTATTAATTATTATCATCATTATTATTTATCTTATGGTATATCAAAAATAATATTGAGCAAAATTTAATTGAAATATTGTCGTGTGGCCCTCCAGCAGTGCTCGGGTTGCTTATGCGGCCCCCGGTGAAAATTAATTGCCCACCCCTGATCTACAATGTAAATAGTCATTAAAATAACGAAAACGTGTCAAATGAAAAGGTGTGTCCAAACTTTTGGCCTGTACTGTAATACCCCATAATGCCAATGTGAAAAGGCTTTTTTTTCTCTTCTAAAAATTTGCAAATTTATTGAAACATAAAAAAAATATTCACAGCCTTTGCTTAATTCTTTCTTGAATACTGCAGGCGCTAAAACTCCAAGCTCACACGTTGAGAATTGACGTGGCTTGCCGAGGAGAAAGTGTTTTACAGTATTCTGTACGGACGATACTGAAAAAAAGCAGGTATCAACGTATTTTTTGCACGTTGGTATCTACTTGGTATCTTCAGTGTCTATTTCTAGAAACCCTTGTTCACAATGCTCGATTTGGTCACCAATCAGTGTTAAGCAGTTGCATTTACAAGCTGAAAATTTGTATTTTTTTTTCTTGCAGAGCACCACTCGGTGACAAAAGAGCACCTGGACGTACTGCAGAAAAACATCGGCCAAAATTGGAAGATTTGCGCACGGCGCCTGGGTTTGACTGATGTGGAAATCGAGGCTATAGAACATGACTTCTACCGAGACGGCCTGCCAGAAATTGTGCATCAGACGCTGCAGAAATGGAAAATGAAGGTGGGGAGAAATGGCTGCATGGTCGGGAAGCTTTGTCGCGCTCTCGAAGGTATCATCGATGTTCACGTCATCAGTACAATATTCGACCTCTGTGGCTCCATTTCCCAAATCCAATGAAACTCTCTTTCAACAAAAACCACGTCTAGTGTGCCGCCCTCGACATGTAGGAATATCTTGGCTTTACCCCAACACCTTTGCTTGATCAAACACTCTGAAAAACGTCTTCTTGTCCACAGGTTTATTGACCTTAAAAAGGGTAAAACTGAAAACATACAAGCAGAAAGGATGCTTACATTAAATACATGCACACACAAGCATACTACAATAACAAATGCATTATGTTGTGTAATGGATGAAGAAATACCACGAAATATGTATTTTAAGAACTCTACAGCAAACTAGCTTACTATGCTAACATTCACTTCACAGTATGAAATTACGTAAATTAGCATGACTGCCTTTTGGCCATAAAACGTCCCAAATTACATCACAGCCAACAAATACACCGCAATCAAATATTACCATGCTACTCAACGATACATACCGATGATAAGGCAATTGATCAGATGAAAACGTTTGCAATCGTCACTGAACTAGCTTAAACTAGACCTGAAAGGAACTCCTTGTGCACTGCGAACTTGGGAAATGCTGTTAAGTAGGCAATGCTGCCTCCCGCTGTCTAAAGGAGCTCACTGTTGAATTCCAAAATTAACTTAAACACTGATTTTACATATATTCTTAATACATTCAACAGACAAGACAGAACACAGAGGATTTGCCAATGTCTCCTTTTAATGACTGCTTTTGCGATTTCTATATTTTCAACCAACTCTTTGCAGCCATGCAGAAAGCTAATCGAATGTACCAACAACAAAACTAACATCTGAATTTTAACTAGGTGCCAAATCAGTACAAATGTGTACATATTTATCTTCATCATTGCCTCACTTGTGCAAACTGCAATCATGGTCAGAATTGACAGAAAGTTGAACAATTTGATTTCATTAGCAGTTCAGCAACAACCAATCCCAATTTCAATAGTTTGTTACCAGCAACATTCAAACCTTTGATTCTGGCCAAGCAAAGTCCGAGCTACTGTACACACTCCTTTTGCTGACTTTGTTTTAGTTCAACTTGTATTCCACTCTAGTGCTGTGCGGTATTACAATATATATATATTGTAGGACAACATAAACATGTATTTTCATACAATATCACTATTGTTTATATATCAACATTTTTACATCTATGCTGCAGCTAATGTTACTGCAGCATTTTTGTGGTAGCATTTTTACGTCACTTGAAATAATTTACGGCAAGAGAATGATGTAAACAACGTAGCAGTCCGCTACTTGCAGAGACGGAAAGGACAATGGAAGCTAAGCCCAAAATAGGAAAACGGAAATCCTTTGTTTGGCTTTGGTTTGGATTTCAAAAGTTAGACAGACCGAGCAACAGTAACGTATTTTCCGGACTATAAGGCGCACTTAAAACCCTTTCATTCTCTCAAAAATCGACAGTGCTCCTTATAACCCAGTGCGCCTAATGTACGGCATAATTCTGATTGTGCTTACCGACCTCGAAGCTATTTTATTTGGTGCGTGGTGTAATGATAAGTGTGGCAAGTCCCACATAAGAGATACGCCAGTAAACAACACCAAAAATGTTCCATTGAGAATATAGAACATTACACACGGTGCTCAAAAATATGTCAATGTTTTTAGTATGACTTCGGTAAGCTATGAAGCTGTACCGCTTGATGGATTGTCGGCGCATTAAACATACAAGTATTAGTAGGGTGTGTGTATAAGGACCGCAAAATGGCACCCATTAGCAGACATATTATCTGGCGTTTTGTTTCACAATATTATGCAAAACCAACTTTTCTTACCTTCTGGTACATGCTGATCTGTATTTGAGATCTGCATAAGTCCTGAAAATGTGCGCACGTCCGCCATTGTAGTCCGTGCCGACAACGTAGTCGATAAGCTTCTTCTTTTTCACTATCTTCTTGTTATGGGACATTCACCCTCTGTTGTTGCCATTTCTAATATTAAGTAGTGTAAAGTTCTTTCTTATCTCGCTATGGAAGCGCTAAAAACTACCGGTGTAGTGAGTTTACATTATTCACCCAAGGAACTTTAGTTATCAGAGAGTCGGTCGGTTTTTCCACTGGACACATTTCCGGCCTTGTTGTTGCACTAGTGAGCCACGGATGAGAAGATGCTGCTCCGTTATTGATTGAAGAAAAGTCTGAATGTCATTAAAACAGTTAGCTCCATCTTTTCATACTTCTTTCACTCCCGTCCTTGCACGCTACACCGCTACAACAGAGACAACGGGGAGAAGACGCTGTCGAAAGTGAGCCACGTAAATAAGACCGCCCACAAAACAGCGCATCCTGAAGCGACTGTCAGAAAGCGACTTGAAGATGATCTGTAAAACATAATATATGCAACATTTTGACCAAAGAACCACCATTACATGTTATGTAGACCACAAGGAAATGTTTACATTTCGAAAAAAATCA
This sequence comes from Entelurus aequoreus, assembly GCF_033978785.1. NCBI lineage: Eukaryota > Metazoa > Chordata > Actinopteri > Syngnathiformes > Syngnathidae > Entelurus > Entelurus aequoreus. Next base: position 34,705,224 of record NC_084746.1, on the reverse strand, counting down.
TAATATGACCCCTTTAACGCGGCCTATAATCCGGTGCGCCTTTCGTATGAAAATAGACCTGAATCGACCCGCTCATCGGCAGTGTGCCTTATAATCTGGTGCGTCCTATGGTCCAGAAAATACGGTAATTGCAAAACATGTCGCCAAAAGCGACTTCATTCTTCCTTCCTGAAGACGCGGCATGAAGAACAGTACAGAGACCGTGTTAACATGCTACAAAGTATCTCAAAACCACAAAGGGAGGAAAAGAATAACAGGGTTGTTTAAAGCAGTGGTTCTTAACCTTTTTGACCTCGGTGCCCTACTTTTCCACTACAGAGGGGATCGGGCCCCCACTCAAATATAATTATTGAATACGATTTAAATCAAGAGTACAATTACTAATTCAGTGGTAATATCTAACCTACTTTAAGTTTACGACCTTGTCAAATTATATAAAACCATGTGCTATTTAACACAAATCTTAGGCTGACATCAGGCTGTCTAGTAAAATAAGTAAACAAATGTACTGCATAAGATGGGGCTCATAAATAATTGATGAGAAATTAATTTACATACAATTATGCAGTGCTAAAATAAGTAATTGATAATGAAAGTTTCTTAACTACACTGTCAATAAAATTAAAGTGAAAAAGAAAATACTGTTTCACTAATTTAGTTCTAATTCTTGCGCTTAAGAAACTTCTATGACTTTTCTGTTTGTTGGAGATTGTCATTACTGCCACAAGTGGTGGAAAAGTGTATTACAACTGAGTACCTTGGCAGCCCATACAAACCGCAGCTGAGAAACATAATTTTTGGCGGCCTTCGAGGGCACGCTTTCGGCCCAACATTGGTTAAGAAACACTGGTCTAAAGGCACCGTCTATGACAAGCAGTCTCGCATACACTAAGAAATGACAGGAGCCGTCTCATATGACATGACCTAGTATACTGTACACTGTTCAAGAAGGGCTGGCACTTCACAACATATATATTATATATAAAAAGGTTAAAAGAACAAGACCATCAAAAAAAAAAACAATAAAAATATTTTGTTGTAAATAAAGAAGGACAGAGAAGAGAAATTAGAATTAATTTAATTTAATGTGTGTATATATACAGTAGATAATTTTAAGAAAAAAATACTATATAATGATATATATTATCGGAATATAAAACAACCTGCATCAAGATCTATATTTTTGTCCATATCGCACAGCACTATTTCAAGAGATGTTGCCTTCTACCCTCACTGTAGATAGATAGTACTTTATTGATTCCTTCAGGAGAGTTCCCTCAGGAACATTTTAAAGACAATCACTGTAGGTGTGTGTTTTGCGCACTTACAGTATCTCTTTCTTTTTATGTTGAATCTCCTGCAGCTAAAGCAGGCAAGTTTATTCAAGTGGTGGGGGTTAAAAAAATGTTTCAACAATGTTCAATTTTGATAAACACATCAATAAAGTCTATACAGTATGTGTGTCTGTCTGTTGAATAAGTCTGTAAATCACTTTGTTGCATCTGTTATGTATGAAAACATTCATTTGATAAACAGTGTGTAATTTTTTGCACAAATCGGTTGCAAACTATACTAACACTGTCTTACTCCGTGTTGAATGCTGTATACGTTTATCTTAAAGGCCTACTGAAACCCACTACTACCGACCACGCAGTCTGATAGTTTATATATCAATGATGAAATCTTAACATTGCAACACATGCCAATACGGCCGGGTTAACTTATAAAGTGCAATTTTAAATTTCCCGCGAAACTTCCGGTTGAAATCGTCTCGGTATGATGACGTATGCGCGTGACGTCACGTAGTGAACGGAAGTATTCGGACCCCATTGGATCCAATACAAAAAGCTCTGTTTTCACCACATAATTCCACAGTATTCTGGACATCTGTGTTGGGGAATCTTTTGCAATTTGTTTAATGAACAATGACGACTGCAAAGAAGAAAGCTGTAGGTGGGATCGGTGTATTAGCGGCGGATTACAGCAACACAACCAGGAGGACTTTGAGATGGATAGCAGACGCGCTAGCCGGCGACCTCACCTTGACTTCCTCCGTCTCCGGGCCGCCGACCGCATTTATGATCGGGTGAAGTCCTTCGTCGCTCCGTCAATCGCTGGAACGCAGGTGAGCATGGGTGTTGATGAGCAGATGAGGGCTGGCTGGCGTAGGTGGATAGCTAATGTTTTTAGCATAGCTCTGTCGAGGTCCCGTAGCTAAGTTAGCTTCAATGGCGTCGTTAGCAACAGCATTGTTAAGCTTCGCCAGGCTGGAAAGCATTAACCGTGTATTTACAGGTCCATGGTTTAATAGTATTGTTGATTTTCTGTCTATCCTTCCAGTCAGGGGTTTATTTCTTTTGTTTCTATCTGCATTTAAGCACGACGCTATCACGTTAGCTCCGTAGCTAAAGAGCTTTGCCGATGTATTGTCGTGGAGATAAGTCACTGTGAATGTCCATTTCGCGTTCTCGACTCTCATTTTCAAGAGGATATAGTATCCGAGGTGGTTTAAAATACAAATCCGTGATCCACAATAGAAAAAGGAGAAAGTGTGGAATCCAATGAACCCTTGTACCTAAGTTACGGTCAGAGCGAAAAAAGATACGTCCTGCACTGCACTCTAGTCCTTCACTCTCACGTTCCTCATCCACAAATCTTTCATCCTCGCTCAAATTAATGGGGTAATCGTCGCTTTCTCGGTCCGAATCGCTCCCGCTGCATTGAAAACAATGGGGAAATGTGAGGAGCCCTTCAACCTGTGACGTCACACTACTTCCGGTACAGGCAAGGCTTTTTTATCAGCGAACAAAAGTTGCGAACTTTATCGTCGATGTTCTCTACTAAATCCTTTCAGCAAAAATATGGCAATATCGCGAAATGATGTATGTAGTATGACACATAGAATGGATCTGCTATCCCCGTTTAAATAAAAACATTTCATTTCAGTAGGCCTTTAAAGGAACACGCATGAGAATACCTGTTAAACCCACTATCTTTAAAGGCCTACTGAAATGATTTTTTAAAATTTAAACGGGAATAGCAGATCCATTCTATGTGTCATACTTGATCATTTTGCGATATTGCCATATTTTTGCTGAAAGGATTTAATAGAGAAAATCGACGATAAAGTTCGCAACTTTTGCTCGCTGATAAAAAAAAACCTTGCCTGTACCGGAAGTAGCGTGACGTCACAGGAGCTAGTATTCCTCACAATTCCCCATTGTTTACAATGGAGCGAGAGAGATTCGGACCGAGAAAGTGATGATTACCCCATTAATTTGAGCGAGGATGAAAGATTCGTAGATGAGGAACGTTACAGTGAAGGACTTGAGAGACAGTGATGGACGTATCTTTTTTCGCTCTGACCGTAACTTAGGTACAAGCTGGCTCATTGGATTCCACACTCTTTTTATTGTGGATCACGGATTTGTATTTTAAACCACCTCGGATACTATATCCTCTTGAAAATGAGAGTCGAGAACGCGAAATGGACATTCAGTGCCTTTTATCTCCACGACAATACATCGCCGAAATGCTTTAGCTACGAGCTAACGTGATAGCATCGTGCTTTAACTGCATATAGAAACAAAAAAATAAACCTCTGACTGGAAGGATAGATAGAAAATCAACAATACTATTAAACCGTGGACATGTAAATACACGGTTAATGCTTTCCAGCCTGGCGAAGGTTAACAATGCTGTGCTAACGATGCCATTGAAGCTAACTTAGCAACGGGACCTCACGGAGCTATGCTAAAAACATTAGCTCTCCACCTACGCCAGCCAGCCCTCATCTACTCATCAACACCCGTGCTCACCTGCGTTCCAGCGATCGGCAGAAGGACGAAGGACTTCACCCGATGCGTTTGGCGGCCCGGAGACGTAGGAAGTCAAGGTGAGGTCGGCGGCTAGCGCGGCTAGCGCGGCTAGCGTTTCAACAAAGTCCTCCTGGTTGTGTTGCTGTAGTCCGCTGCTAATACACCGATCCCACCTACAACTGTCTTTTTTGCAGCCTTCATTGTTCATTAAACAAATTGCAAAAGATGTCCAAAATACTGTAGAATTATGAAATGAAAACAGAGCTTTTTGTATAGGATTCTACGGGTACCATAACTTCCGTTACTCTGACTTCGTCACGCGCATACGTCATCATACCGCGACGTTTCAGCCGGATATTTCCCGGGAAGTTTTAAAAGTCACTTTATAAGTTAACCCGGCCGTATTGGCATGTGTTGCAATGTTAAGATTTCATCATTGATATATAAACTATCAGACTGCGTGGTCGGTAGTAGTAGGTTTCAGTAGGCCTTTAATGTTCAATTAAAAGCTTTATTTACACCAAATGGATAATCCCACGGCCAACAGTTATTGTTCAGTAAACTCACAACAACAAATTACAGTATTATGTGTCATCTACGCGGACCAGTATATAGATCCGATACAGTATATACTAGGGTTGTCCCGATACCAATATTTTGGTGCCGGTACCAAAATGTTTTTCGATACTTTTCTAAATAAAGGGGACCACACAAATATCAATTTACCGGTCGATCTACATTCCCATCCTCACCTATGGTCATGAGCTTTGGGTTATGACCGAAAGAACAAGATCACGGGTACAAGCGGCCGAAATGAGTTTCCTCCGCCGGGTGGCGGGGCTCTCCCTTAGAGATAGGGTGAGAAGCTCTGTCATCCAAGGGGAGCTCAAAGTAAAGCCGCTGCTCCTCCACGTCGAGAAGAGCCAGATGAGGTGGTTTGGGCATCTGGTCAGGATGCCACCCGAACGCCTCCCTAGGGAGGTGTTTAGGGCATGTCCGACCAGTAGGAGGCCACGGGGAAGACCCAGGACACGTTGGGAAGACTATGTTTCCCGGCTGGCCTGGGAACGCCTCGGGATCCCCCGGGAAGAGTTGGACGAAGTGGCTGGGGAGAGGGAAGTCTGGGCTTCCCTGCTTAGGCTGCTGCCCCCGCGACCCGACCTCGGATAAGCGGAAGAAGATGGATGGATGAATGGCTTTATTTTAACAAAAAAATCTTAGAGTACATTAAACATATGTTTCTTATTGTAATCGAAGAACAATTTTGTCCTTAAATAAAATAGTGAACATACTAGACAACTTGTCTTTTAGTAGTAAGTAAACAAACAAAGGCTCCCAATTAGTCTGCTGACGTATGCAGTAACATAGTGTGTCATTTATCATTCTATTATTTTGTCAACATTATGAGGGACAAGCTGTAAAAATGTATTAACCTACTTGTTCATTTACTGTTAATAACTGCTTATTTTCTGTTTCAACATGTTCTATCTACACTTCTGTTCAAATGTAATAATCACTTTTTCTTCTGTTATTTGATACTTTACATTAGTTTTGGATGATACCACAAATGTAGGTATTGATCCGATACCAAGCAGTTACGGGAACATACATTGGTCATATTCAAAGTCCTCATGTGTTCAGGGACGTATTTCCTGAGATTATAAACATAACATACATTTTTAAAAAAGGAAAAAATATTATAGATGTTTAGCTATTCCTCGTCCTGCAGGGATGATACTTGTAAGAGACTTACTTTATTTGTCGCCATGGAGGCGAGGATTAGTGATTTAGAAGTAGTTAAAACACTGCTGATTGCGGATGGACATTTTCCGCTAACTAGCTAGCCATGTCTTAAAGCACCTCTTCCTGAGGGCGTTTTAGTGTTGTAACTTCACCTTTATCGTTAGTTTTAGGCCAAAATGTGTCCATTCTCCCTTTTCTGTCTACACACTGTGTATGCTTGTAAGTACTCCGTGATTGTGCGCTGCCGAACATGCTCCTCTGCTCGTAAAAACCAGCAATGTCACGACGACGCGCCGTCATGCCCGTTACTTTTTAGAGGCGGTATAGTACCGAATATGATTTTATTGTCACAATGTCATCCAGGAACATGTTTTAAATGTTTAGTTGAATGCACAATATTTTTCTGCTCAATACTTGAAATTCCAGTAGGCTGTATTTTGGAGTAAAATTTGCCAGCAAGCACAATAATCGGAGTCTCCTCTCTCATCTTTGCACTGACCGACAAAATGCGTGATTTATGCGATCTTTTTTTGTGGTTAATCACATAAAGTTAACTCATTATTTTTGACAGCCGTTGGAAACCAGGTAGGATGTTGAGACAAGTCGGTAGTGGAACACATTGGCGCATGTGCTCTGTGACTTGGGTGAATCGAGTCCCCGATTCACTTGAATCAGTACAAAGGAATCCCGTTTCCCATCACTACTGTATTGTTCACTGCTCGCTGTACATATCCTACCAAGTGAAACCTACACTGTTTTACTGTCCATTTCTCAGATGATGCAATTGTTGATGACTGAAGTGCTGATATCAACCAAACCTAACCTATGTTAAATATTGTCTACTTATGCAAGAATATATTACCAAACATTCAAACCATTTTAAAAATAGAAATAAATAGGGACAAGCGGTAGAAGATGGATGGATGGATGGACTAATAATAATGATTTCAAAGCAAGTTATCCATCAAATTGTTCAATGTAAAAGTAGCAATAAATTTCATGGTAAAATTGAGAAATTGACTGTGGTTTTTACAGTATTTTTCTCTAAATGAGAAAAAAAACTATTTTTTTACTGTAATAAACTGTGGTTTCGTTTTGGCATTTACAGTAATACACCGAAAAATATACAGTTGTTGATTTGCGGTAAAAAAAACAAAAAACAAACTGGCAGCTCAGGTGCCAAAATGTTACTGTTAAATTGCAGGTTTTTTTATGTACAGTAAAAAAACAAATTTTAATTTTACGGTAAAATTCTGCCAACTGAGCTGCCTTTTTTTTCCCTTTGTTTTTTAACCATAAAAACAGCAGTACTGTGTTTATGGTTTTAGATGGCTGAGTTAATTGGTGCTACATTAGTTCTATGCAACCTGTACAGACTGAATATCTTATTTTGAAACTCCGGACAGATGTTTAGAAGGCGGCGTTCCAGTTTGCGAAAATGGGAACCCCCACCAGCACAAGAACACCCATTTGTGGCCGCAGTTGGATGATTGGTATTGAAGGGCTGTAACCTTTTATATACAATGATGCACATTCAAGTGTTGTCGTGCATGGGCAATCATTTTTATTACCATTATGTTCTGTTCCAAAGGAAAATAATGTACTTTACTATTTACATAAAATGATGCATGTGCTTGAGGATTGAGCCTATCCTCGCTGACTGTGGGCCAAAGGTCAATCACAGGGTACACAGACAACCACTCACACGTCACACAGAAACCGTGCCTCAAGATTGTATATTTGTAAGATTGAGTATTTAAAGAAGAACTGCACTTTTTGGGGGGAAATTAGCCTGTCCTTGACAAACATTATGAGAGACAAGAAGACTTTCTAACATGTAAAAATCGGCTTGTTCTTGGTTGCTAGCTATACAGCTAATGGTAGCAATCAATTCTACCTCTAAATCACATTAAAAATGCATTGGAAAACCATTAACAATACTTCATTTACGTTCCGTAACCTGTATAATGACCAAGCTGTAGCGACATTATTGTAGGAGAGAACACTGGGGAACTCTTTTTCTAGCGTACTAACACATCGGCGTGCTACAATATTAGCCGTAATAGCTAACTACGGCGAGAGATAAGCTAGCTTCTCCATTAGCACGAAACGCGTTTGAGTTAATAATAAATACTATGTGATAAGACACCACTCTGTACTGACTAAAAACAAACAATCATATTACACTTTCTGTAAAGTATTATTTCATGTTTTGTTTGTACACAACTGTGATGTGCTGCATGTATCATGATCAATAGTATTGTGACTCACTTGGACAGTTGTCTGTTTGGTCAAGCTGGCCGGGGATGTTTCCAGTTGATTTGGGTAAGCACTCCATTAATTCTGCATAGCTTGGCCTAAAAGTTCCAGATTTTCAGCGTGACCATGCCGCACTCTCTCGTCTTCCGTCTGCTCCAACGTTTCACCCTCTTCTCTGTGCTCGATTCTGTAAGCAGCAGTTCATCCTGCATATGTTTAGTTTCAAAAAGATAAGGTTGTGAATCCTCATTTGTCCAAAAATAGTCGTCTACGTTGTCAACTACCAAGTCTGCCAGGATTAGAAAACACACTCGCGTTTGATTCCGGAAGTCGGAAGAGCGTTGCTATGGAAACGGAAATAAATGCGCCGAAGAATTAGTTCCTGCTGTGCATGAAATGACCAAAATACGGTAAATATTGAACGTGTTATACACATTGTTATGAAAGTGCCTGTTACTACATTATATACATACTTGCAGTGTGTGTAAAAAAACTTTGTCTTAGGGGGCTTTGAAGGTTACAACGGTGACTCCTATTAGCCACATCTTTTACACGTTTTTTTATCATCTTTAAAAAATAAAAGACGTGTTCTTGTCTCTTAATGTCTATGAATGTTCTCATTATGTGGGTCATTCTCATTATGTGCATTGCAACTAGACTGTTTGGTTTGTCTAAGACTTGTTTTTATTGAGGGCCACACCACAGTCATGGCTGCCATTAGAGGGCCGCTTGTAACAGTAAATAATTAATGAATTTGCCTATTAATTTAAACATTTTACTTTTTTTCTTGTAAAAAGTACAAAAAAAATCTGTGGATTTCAACACTGTTTTTTACAGAAAAAACTGTCAGCTTAGTTGCCAGACTTTTACTGTAAAATATATGGTGTGGTTTTTTTATATTATTATTTTTACAACATATTACTGTAAATAGAAATACAGTACCGCTGTTTAATTTTATTTTGGCAACTCAGCTGCCTGTTTTTACCATAAAATATGGTACTACAAAATCATCAACCGTGGATTTTACAGTTAAAAAAAAAAACTAACCGCTCAGTCGACAGAATAAAAAAAAAAAAAAAACATTGGTCTTTTTTTTTCAATTTACAGTAATATGCTGTAAAAAACTCCCTAAATTTTACAATAAAATCTATTGGTCATTTTTATAGTGTACAATTTGATGGATAACTTGCTTCGAAATCATAAGTTAAACAGATATTTAAGTATTTATTTGGATTTTGACCAAAAAAGTTAGATAATATAATAGTTGTTGCAATATTGGACACAATTTTTTTTCCTGTCAAACTAGAAAAAAAAACAACCAATACCTTTTAATAAGAAAGTAAAGAAAGAAAATAGGGGATTTTCTTGACACATATTATTTCCAGGCTTTTGTGGGCCATATAAAATGACGTGGAGGGCCAGATCTGGCCCGCGGGCCTTGACTTTGAGACTTGTGGTCTAAGAAGACGTTTCGCCTCTCATCCGAGTCGGCTTCATCAGTTCGTGCTCATAGACTTAGATTGATCAGATCTAGTCTTAGACTTAGATTGGTCAGATCTAGTCTTAGATTGATCAGATCCTAGTCTTAGACTTAGATTGGTCAGATCTAGTCTTAGATTTAGATTGGTCAGATCCAGCGAATCGTCTTCTAAGACTAACCAAAGAGTCCATTCTCTCATAAGGGTTATGAACGATAGGCAAAATTCAAAAAAAAAAAAAAAAAAAGTGCAGTCCCCTTTAAGTTAAGACTGTAAAGGAGCTTACCGTACATTCCTGAACAACATTGTCAATATTTCACAGAAGAACCTGCAGAATAAGTCCAGATATTTTAGTAATATTGGAGAGAAAATCAAGGCCAAGCCACTTTGGCTTTGCTTGGAACCATCTCTAAATCAATATGAAGACTATCTGCAGTCCTTTTTGCGCACATTTTGCACAGTAAAGACCTCATGTGGCTCCCGCTTTGATGTTTTTGTTTATCTCTTTGGAGAAGGGCCCTATCCTGGGACGGTTCTCCACAAGCTGGGGGGTTAGTAACACTGTACACTTGAGGACTCGGCGTGGGGGATTCAAACACATCCTTCTGACCTTTCAAGGCTATCGTAGCAGGATGGGTCGAAGAGCTAGGCGAAGGGAATCGGTCGCTCCGTTTTGGGACCGATCGAAGTCTCACCCTGACTTTAGGCCGGCAGCAGCACCAGGAGCACAGGCAGCTCCTCAGAGCACCCGCGTCCCTGCATATTACCTTGCGGAAGTTGGGTCTCAGCGTGAGATAGATGATGGGGTTGTAAATGGTGGAGGACTTGGCAAACATGGCCGGCATGGCGAACGCCAGAGGAGGGATGTTCTCGATGTTTCCGAACGCAGCCCACATGGACACCAGAGCGTATGGACTCCAGGCCATGAAGAAACCAATGCAGACGGCGACGCTTAGCTTCCGGGACAAAGGAGGAGGACAAAGAGAGGAGTGGGTGTTGTTAAACTGGCAAACAGGAAGGCTAAGGGAAGATTCAGGAAACTCCAGTTAGAGCTAGGATAAGTGATGGGTCAAACGATCATAATGCACTAGGAAAGGAGTGATATTGCCTCCATGTGTGCCCTTTTACAATGAAAGGACTTCACATAAGTCATTTAAATATATCTGCCATGTCATATATAACTGCCCAAGATCATTTTCATTGCATTTTAGCAGAATATTTATTGGCAGTTTAACTAATTTACGCTCATGAATGCTCTAAAATTTAGGCTCATGGTTTTCTGGCGCTATCTGGTGGGTATGGGGCGCAATTACACCAAAACAATATTTTCTTGTTTTTCAATCGGCAAGAATGCTATTCCTTTTGTTTTCATAAAACAAAGTATAGTTTTAGCATGAGTACAACCTGTTAAAAATAGCAGTTATAAAGAGGTCTTAAGAGAAATTGTGTATCATTTTTGTTCATCTCCTCTTCTAACAATGTTGCAACCAAAATCACAATGCAATTTATTTATTTTTTAAATAAAAAAAAAACCCTGTGAAAACCTCCCTGGCGAAATTCCACTCTGCTAAACTTCAAACTGAAAAATCATATCTTATAAGGAACACGTAATGCCCATTTTGGGGCCTAGGGGTGCACAAGGGTTAACGATGTTAAAAATGTATATTTTGCACACAAAAAATATTGTTGAACAATTACCGTATTTTCTGGACCATAGGGCGCATCGGATTATAAGGCGCACTGCCGAAGAGCGGGTCTATTCAAGTCTTTTTTCATACAAAAGGCGCATTAAAGGGGTCATATTATGATTTTTTTCTAAATGTAAAACACTTCCTTGTGGTCTACATAACATGTAATGGTGGTTCTTTGGTCAAAATGTTGCATAGATTATGTTTCACAGATCATCTTCAAGTCGCATTCTGACAGTCACTTCAGGATGCGCCGTTTTGTGGGCGGTCTTATTTACGTGGCTCACCTTCGACAGCGTCTTCTCCCCGTCATCTTTGTTGTAGCGGTGAATGCCACATAAGAAGGTAGAGAGAAAGAAGAAGCTTATCGACTACGATGTCGGCACGGACTAGAATGGGGGACGCGAGCACATTTTCAGGACTTATGCAGATCCCAAATACAGACCAGCAGGTACCAGAAGGTAAAAAAGTTGGTTTTGCATAATACAGCGAAACAAAACGCCAGGTAATATGTCTGCTAATAGGTGCCGTTTTGCAGTCCTTATACACACACCATAGTAATACTCGTATGTTTAATCCGCCAACAATCCATCAAGCGGTGCGGTTGAATAGTTACTAAAGTCGTACTAAAAACATTGACAGATTTTTGAGCGCCGTGTGTAATGTTCTATATTCTCCAAGGAACATTTAAAGTTTTGGTGTTTACTGGTGTCATCTTGCAGTTTACACGTATCTCTTATGTGTGACTACCATCTACTGGTCACACTTAACATTACACCATGTACCAAAAAAAATAAATGCTTTGAGGTTTGGTAAGCACAACCAGAATTATGCCGTACATTAGGCGCACCGGGTTATAGGGCTGTCGATTTTTGAGAAAATTAAAGCATTTTAAGTGCGCCTTATAGTCTGAAAAATACGGTACTATCCCATAAATTTGTTTAAGTACAAAACATGCATTAATTAAATAATGAAAAAGGTAATAAAACATTGTGAAAGTAAAATACTGCTTAGGGCCCCAAATTAGCCTGTATCATATCAATGAAGGTTTTTCTTAATGATGTCAAGAACCCAGACTTTCAAAAGCGACAGTTTGAGCACCTTTTCTTTTGAAAGTGGGGGAAAAAAGTGAGTAAGATAATACATTTTTCTTGATTGGTGTTCATTTCCCCAGTGTTGAATGAATAAAGTCCATCCTATCCTGTCCTAAAAGGCTCTATGGACACATGTTGCTTTTAAAATGACTAGAAATGCATGGTTGTATGCAACCACAAGGTACCCCAACTGACGGTATATTGGCACAAGCAGCACTTATTAGCACAAGCAGCACTACAAACTCTCTTCCATCACAATCCAGAGCTAATAAGAATTCATTGAGGTCACCGACTGTTGTGTCTCGTATTTTATCACCTGATCTGATTGACTGGTCACACAGTGAGACGTTTACCTTGACAATGATGATCTGGATGCTGCTCATGTGCGCCTGCCTGGAAGCGTGCCGCTCCATGGTCTTGTGCGACGCGTGCACCGTGACCAGAATCCCTGTGTAGGACGCCAGGATGACGCAGCACGGAAGGATGTAGCAGAAGAAGAACAGCGCCACCGTGTAGGAGCGTGCCGTCGGGAGCCGATTGGACAGGCGCCAATCGATGCAGCAGGCCGTACCGTAAGGTTCTGGCCCGTATTCTCCCCAGTGGACCAGCGGGCAGCAGGCAAACAACAGCGCAAAGACCCAAGCACAGGAGATGAGTAGGCGGCCATGGAAGTTGTTGAATCGGTTTCCTATGATTGATGACAATAGAATAATTAATGATAAATGACTTGTGGCACCCCCTAACGGTTATGCTTAAAATGCTTTGGAAAACATGGCAGAATACATCTAATACGGATATCCTCAAAAAGATATTATTTGACAAATGCTCAATGACTTATGACACTGCAAATACTTCTGCTTGATTTTTTTATCAATTTTGTTAACATTTTTGAAAAATGTCAGTCCAAAAAAGGGTAGTCCTACAGTTACAGTGGTTGTTGTGCAGAAGGCATTGAGCAGTGTGAGAAATTTCAAGTTTGACATAAGGGTTCAAACTTTCAGGTTTAATAATGGCACCACCATGTAACAGGCAACACAGTAGGTTTAGCCTTTTTTCTTTTTTTTTTTTACAATGAAGTGTACAATAAAGCACTGTGTAATAATGTAATTCATTTTCATCATAATGATTGGCCACATTTTGTAATTGAATTATTGAACACATTTTGCAATAACTTATTAAATATTGCAAAAGTTATTACACAATGCGGGTGGTGCACTTTTTAAAAAAAAAATATATATATATATATATATATATATATATAAGAAGATGTTGCATTGTGTAATGTATCATTGAAATAAAAGAACTATCCAAGCTATGCATCAACAGTGTTGGGACTAACGCGTTACAAAGTAACGTTACTGTGACACCGTTATTTTCGGCCGTAACTAGTAATCTAACGTGTTATTTTTTATATTGAGTAACTCAGTTACCGTTACTACATGATGCGTTACTGAGTTATTTTACGTAATTTTTTATACAGTATCGGCTAGAAACTGAGAAGATCTGAGTGTGTTTTATTGAAGAGCTGTGGTGTCGTCCTTCTGATTCTTCCTGTGTCACAAGGAAAAGAGGCGAGCTGTGTGTGTGGGGCACAAAGAAAAGAACATTTTAGTTAAATGTAAGTTGTGTCTTGGATCAAAGATCCTATCTACTGCCCAAAACAGCAATTAAAATCTGCTGAAACAGCTACAAAAGCAACATGCTTCGACGAAGCTAGTAAAGAGAGACACAGACTCTGATGCCACTTCACTTACACCTCCACCTGAAGTGGTGGTGGTGGAGCAACAGCCACAACAGCGGCTGGATTTTAACGGAGGGCCTGCTCGCCTTATCATTATGTCTTTCATATAACTCAAACATTTTCTTATTAAATTGATCAATGCATGATCCTGGAGTTCTATAAATACAACTAATTAATATGTTTTTGGATCTTTCAACACTGATTTCAATAGTTACACATTCCATCAGATTGTCAATAGCAGTTGTCATGTCAGCAATCAGCCTACATTTGAGAGAGGACATCACAAACAATACAACACCCCCTCTACTTTTGTTCATCCTGTTTTGCCAAAACATTTCATATCCCTCTAATCCATCCAGTAATTCCTTACTATCACTCAACCAAGTCTCTGAAATTGCTATTATGGTAAACCTTTGCTGTATTTGTTTAAGATACTCTTTAATTTTGGAAAAGTTACTGTAAAGACTCCTGCTGTTGAAATGAATCACAGAAAAGCCTTCCATTTTAACATTTGAATTAAACTGTTCGTCAGTATAATACTCACAGTCCACATTAGAGTCCTGATAGAAGTGAATATCTGGGTCAATGTTATTTTGTAACTCATAGCATTTATGATCATGATAGTCAAAAGACTTGAATTTTGTGCAGCTCATTTGTTCTTCCATCATGTTGGTGGTCCACTCTGTTTCTCTGCACACAGTACACAATAAACAAGGAACATTTCCCCACTATTCCACTTGTTTATCATCATCATCTTTTTCATTGATATTGTTCAAGTTCCTTCAAGTCTCTGACCACTAATACCCTTGCTTGTTCTGGTGGACCATTCAATCTAATCATAACTTTACAGTTCCTTGTCCATGTGTCCTGGATTCGCTTTCCCTTTTTCAAGATCCTGGCTTGTCTTGCAATTTCTGCGTTTCTCTTTGTGAGATGCTCATTTACATATACTCCTGTGCCTTTCAAATTTTTTCCCAGCTTAAGCATTTCAATTTTATGTTTTCTACTCACAAAACGGATGATGATGTTGGATCTGTTGTTTTGTTTCAGTGGAATGGTGTGGCATGCAACTGTATTTGAACTGCATACAGGAATTCCTTTGTTATTGAAGAATTTGATGACTTGCTGCTCAAGCGTGTGCAGTTCACCTCTTGGTGCACCTTCTCCCTCCTTGTCACCTGCTGTGAGCCTTGCATAGGAGCGGTGGCTTGTCTCAAGCCCAGAAATCACCAGGTCATCCATCCTCGAGTACTGCTCTAGATCGTCCACTCTTCTTTCAAGTTCTTCAATCTTCTTGTCTTTGTCTTTGATAATTGCCTTCAGCTGCTTAATTTCATCAATTAAGTCCAGAAGGCCCGTTTGCTGTTTTGCTAGTTTACTCAGTTCCTCTGACATGAAATTCAGAGACTTTTTCACCTCTTCCATTTCTTCTGCTAACTTCTTAGTCGCCATTGTTTAGTGAGGAAAAGTACTTTTAGAATCCAGTTGATCTTTCAAAATACTTTCTGATTCCAGGCAATCCAGTATTGATGGCGTGTCAGTGCATTGAAGCACATGTCATCAAAAAGTCTCCAACAAGTCCAAAATCACAAAAATTATCCGGCAGTTTGATGTTTATCTTCCTTATAAACATGAAGATGTTGCTCTGCTGGATGGATGTGAACTTATTTTCAAGCTTTTTCATGAACTGTTGGAGCTGTGTCACCCAGTGCATCTAGCCGGCAGCCATCTTGAATTGATTACAAAGGGAACTGCATAGTATAGTATAGTATAGTATAGTATAGTATAGTATAGTATATGATCCATATTCCATGAGTGTATGTATTCCAATATTTCAGTGCACTGGTAGTTTTCATGTCAGTAATACTGCATTAGTATCAAAGTCTCCATAATCCATAAAGTTACATTTGATTTTGGTTTGACCAGTGAAAACTCCCACGAGAGTCTTAAAATACATTTTAATTAAGATTAAATGTTTTGTGTTGCTGTGATAGTTTTTCTAATTGAAAATGAGTGGTTTATTAGGGTGGTGTCAAATTCCTTTTTATTGAGGGCAGTAAATATAAATGGTAAATGGGTCATACCTTTATAGCACTTTTCTAACTTCAAGGTACTCAAAGCGCTTTGACACATTCACACACTGATGGCGGGAGCTGCCATGCAAGGCCCTAACCATGGCGGGAGCTGCCATGCAAGGCCCTAACCATGGCCTATCAGGAGCAGGGGTGAATTGTCTTGCTCAAGGACACAACGGACATGACTAGAATGGCGGAAGGCAGGGATTGAACCAGGAACCCTCAGGTTGCTGGCCGCTCTACCAACCGAGCCGAATGAAAAGAAATGTATAATCGCCCACAATTGGTTTGAATATTTTTTATGAACAAATGAATGGCTCCCTTGGTTTGAAATCATAAGTCAAGGTGAAAAGCAGGTATTCAAGTATTAATTACAAAAAAATTGTAATACGGTATATATTGACATTTGTTGCATGAGCTGATAAATAGTACTTTATTGACGCATATTATTTCCAGGTTTTCGCTTTCGCATAAAATGGATCTAAGCAAAGGCGGTCGCACTCCCTCCCTCTCCATATCTGCCCTTGTCCGGTCTTATCTAAGCTTTAAGAGTCTCTCTTTCTGCGCACGTTGTGGTGCTTTTTTTTTTTTTAATTAATATGCCGCCACATGCTTGAAATGATCAAAATACGTCAATATGACATGTTATTATAAATGTGCCTGTTACTACATTACATATATACTTACAGTGTATATGAAACCTTGATGGAGGTGTTTGGATGTTTTTTATAACACTTTATAAGCAGAATAGAGCGATTCCCAAAGAGTTTGAATGCATAAAAAAGAAAAACATATCTGTTCTTGTTTTACATAAGGAGTAAGAATGATAGGCAAAATTCCACACGAAGGGCAGTTCCCCTTTAAGGCCATGAGGTGCAACGGATGGATGAAGCAGTGGCAGAAGGGCCGCAGCTTTGATACCGGATGCCCTTGCTGGTTATTTGGTTTTAGTAAACAAAAATAAAGTTTAACACAAAAAACAACTTTCTTATTCATTGTTTTTACCTTTCTCCTTTTCAATGTTCAAAACTCCTTTTTCCACATGAGATGAATACAGCTTCGAACTACAGTTGTCCCTTGTTTATCGCGGTTAAATGGTTTCAGACCGGACCGCGATAAGTGAATATCTGCAAAATAGGAATTCTTATTTATTAATCAAATATTTTCATAGTTAGAGCATAAAGTATCCTGTTTAAGAACTTCTTTAGTTTTTTTTACATTATTACAACCCTCCAGATGAAATAACACCACATAGTCAACTTTACTGTTGTAAATATAGTCAACATAATAGAAAATACATATGCTGTACTGTTATACATATAAGACATACTTAAGGCATATTGTATAGTAATAGACTCTCACACACACTCTCACTCACACACACACACACACACACACACACACACACACACACATTTCTTAAACACAAACACTAGCATGTAAAAAATACTGTTCCATCCATCCATCCATCCATCTTCTTCCGCTTATCCGAGGTCGGGTCGCGGGGGCAGCAGCCTAAGCAGGGAAGCCCAGACTTTCCTCTCCTCAGCCACTTCGTCCAACTCTTCCCGGGGGATCCCGAGGCGTTCCCAGACCAGCCGGGAGACATAGTCTTCCCAACGTGTCCTTGGTCTTCCCCGTGGCCTCCTACCGGTTGGACGTGCCCTAAACACCTCCCTAGGGAGGCGTTCGGGGGGCATCCTGACCAGATGCCCGAACCACCTCATATGGCTCCTCTCGATGTGGAGGAGCAGCGGCTTTACTTTGAGCTCCCCCCGGATGGCAGAGATTCTCACCCATCTCTAAATGAGAGCCCCGCCACCCGGCGAAGGAAACTAATTTCGGCCGCTTGTACCCGTGATCTTGTCCTTTCGGTCATAACCCAAAGCTCATGACCATAGGTGAGGATGGGAACGTAGATCAACCGGTAAATTGAGAGCTTTGCCTTCCGGCCAGCTCCTTCGTCACCACAACGGATTGATACAGCGTCCGCATTACTGAATACGCCGCACCAATCCGCCTGTCGAACTCACGATCCACTCTTCCCTCACTCGTGAACAAGACTCCTAGGTACTTGAACTCCTCCACTTGGGGCAGGGTCTCCTTCCCAACCCGGAGATGGCACTCCACCCTTTTCCGGGCGAGAACCATGGACTCAGACTTGGAGGTGCTGATTGTCATCCCAGTCGCTTCACACTCGGCTGCGAACCGATCCAGTGAGAGCTGAAGATCCTGGCCTGATGAAGCCATCAGGACCACATAATCTGCAAAAAGCAGAGACCTAATCCTGCAGCCACTAAACCGGATCCCCTCAACGCCTTGACTGCGCCTAAAAATTCTGTCCATAAAAGTTATGAACAGAATCGGTGACAAAGGGCAGCCTTGGCGGAGTCCACCCCTCACTGGAAACGTGTCCGACTTACTGCCGGTAATGCGGACGAAGCTCTGACACTGATCATACAGGGAGCGGACCGCCACAATCAGACAGTCCGATACCCCATACTCTCTGAGCATTCTCCACAGGACTTCCCGAGGGACACGGTCGAATGCCTTCTCCAAGTTCACAAAGCACATGTAGACTGGTTGGGCAAACTCCCATGCACCCTCAAGAATCCTGCCGAGAGTATAGAGCTGGTCCACAGTTCCACGACCAGGACGAAAACCACACTGTTCCTCCTGAATCCGAGGTTCGACTATCAGGCGTAGCCTCCTCTCCAGTACACCTGAATAGACCTTACCGGGAAGGCTGAGGAGTGTGATCCCACGATAGTTGGAAAACACCCTACGGTTCCCCTTCTTAAAGAGAGGAACCACCACCCCGGTCTGCCAATCCAGAGGTACTGCCCCCAATGTCCACGCGATGCTGCAGAGTCTTGTCAACCAAGACAGCCCCACAGCATCCAGAGCCTTAAGGAACTCCGGGTGGATCTCATCCACCCCCGGGGCCTTGCCACCGAGGAGCTTTTTAACTACCTCAGCAACCTCAGCCCCAGAAATAGGAGAGCCCACCACAGATTCCCCAGGCACTGCTTCCTCATAGGAAGATGTGTTACTGGGATTGCGAAGGTCTTCGAAGTATTACCTCCACCGATCCACAACATCCGCAGTCGAGGTCAGCAGAACACCATCCGCACCATACACGGTGTTGACAGTGCACTGCTTCCCCTTCCTGGTCCAGAATCGCTTCGAAGCCGTCCGGAAGACGTTTTCCATGGCTTCCCCGAACTCCTCCCATGTCCTAGTTTTTGCCTTCGCAACCGCTGAAGCCGCACACCGCTTGGCCTGTCGGTACCTGTCCACTGCCAAAAGAACCCGATAGGACTCCTTCAGCTTGACGGCATACCTCACCGCCGGTGTCCACCAACGGGTTCTAGAATTACCGCCACGACAGGCACCAACTACCTTGCGGCCACAGCTCCAATCAGCCGCCTCGACAATAGAGGTGCGGAACATGGTACACTAAGACTCAATGTCCAGCACCTCCCTCGTGACAAGTTCAAAGTTCTTCCGGAGGTGGGAATTGAAACTCTCTCTGACAGGAGACTCTGCCAGACGTTCCCAGCCGACCCTCACAATGCGTTTGGGCCTGCCAGGTCTGTCCGGCATCCTCCCCCACCATCTCAGCCAACTCACCACCAGGTGGTGATCGGTAGAAAGCTCCGCCCCTCTCTTCACCTGAGTGTCCAAAACATGAGGCCGCAAATCCGATGACACAACTACAAAGTCGATCATGGAACTGCGGCCTAGGGTGCCCTGGTGCCAAGTGCACATATGGACACCCTTATGTTTGAACATGGTGTTTGTTATGGACAATCTGTGACGAGCACAAAAGTCCAATAACAAAACACCACTCGGGTTCAGATCCGGGCGGCCATTCTTCCCAATCACGCCTCTCCAGGTTTCACTGTCGTTGCCAACATGAGCGTTGAAGTCCCCCAGGAGGACAAGGGAATCACCCGGGGGAGCACTTTCCAGTACTCCCTCGAGTGCATCCAAAAAGGGTGGGTACGCTGAACTGCTGTTTGGTGCGTAAGCACAAACAACAGTCAGGACCCGTCGCCCCCACCCGAAGGCGGAGGGAAGCTACCCTCTCGTCCACTGGGTTGAACTCCAACGTGCAGGCTTTCAGCCGGGGGGCAACAAGAATTGCTACCCCAGCTCGTCGCCTCTCACTGCGTGCAACGCCAGTGTGGAAGAGAGTCCAGCCCCTCTCGAGAGAACTGGTTCCAGAGCCCTTGCTGTGCGTCGAGGTAAGTCCGACTATATCCAGCCTATATCTTCTCTACCTCGCGCACTAGCTCAGGCTCCTTCCCCCCCAGCGAGGTGACATTCCACGTCCCAAGAGCTAGCTTATGTAGCCGAGGATCGGACCGCCAAGTGCCCTGCCTTCGGCTGCCGCCCAGCTCACACTGCACCCGACCTCTACGGCCCCGCCCATGAGTGGTGAGCCCATTGGAGGGGTGACCCACGTTGCATCTTCGGGCTGTGCCCGGCCGGGCCCCATGGGGCAGGCCCGGCCACCAGGCGCTTGCCATCGTGCCTCAACTGCGGGCCTGGCTCCAGAGGGGGGCCCCGGTGACCCGTGTCCGGGCGAGGGAAATCTGAGTCCTTGTTGTTGCATTCTCATAGAAGTCTTCGAGCTGCTCTTTGTCTGATCCTTCACCTAGGACCGGTTTGTCTTGGGAGACCCTACCAGGGAGCATGAAAGCCCCCGGACAACATAGCTCTTAGGATCATTGGGACACGCAAACTCCTCTATTTTTTTATTTTGTATTATAATTTTATTATTTTAAGTTCATTCAGCCATTTTTTTCTTTAGCCAAAATTACATCAAAATTTTATTAATTTGACTAATAGGCCGTAATCAAACGCAAAAGAGAGATTTTTTGATACATATAATTTAAAAAAAACAGCAAAAAAGCAAAGCTGCAAAATTCGGAGTGAAAAGTGATATGAAAGAAAACACTGTAATTAAAATGAAAATAACCTGGAAGTCAACCAGCATCACTGAAAGGACGCCAAAACCTGTAAATAATGTGTGTCAATAAAGCACTTCATCTTTCTTACTAAATGTGTTTGTTTTTTCAATTTTGACAGAAAAAATGCATACATTTCAAAATGTTATATTATCTGATCATGCATCAAATATTAAATTATTATATCATTTGAACCTTTTTTTTGGAAAAGTAAATATCTTGTCACCTTGACTTATGATTTCATCCATCTATCTGTTAGTAAATTATATAAAATTCAAATGCAGGAGCTATTATGTCATAAAGGGATTATATCTTTATATTTACATGTTACAAATGGCCTTCCTAGGGCGGCCGTAACTGCAATGTGTCCCTCCATGAAAACAAGTTTGAAACCCTTTACTCGCCCTCAAGAGGCACCACAGTCCACTCGATGGTGCTATCATCCTGACGCACAACCATGATAGACTTGCTTTAATGGGGAATATATAGCGACACGGTCACTTTAGAGACAAGTTTGTGTATTTCTCTAGTCTGACGACACATTCAATGCCAGTTGGCTTGATTACACGTTAATTGTGTAAAGCCTTCTGTGCCTCCAGTTGTACAGACCCCACTTCCCGGGTTCAAACAGAGGGCCGCCCACTGCACGGCATTAACCAACATCACAAGTCATCGAATGCAGCATGCAGTCTCGCAGGTCATCAAAGAGAGGTTTAATGTGCAGCTCTCGGTAAACGGATTAGGGATGAATCAACAAATCGGCCCATTTAGGGGACGTAGCGGTGAATCTTTCAGAGGCCACTTTGAAGGCTTACCGTAGAAGGGATAACACACTTTGATGAAGCACACCACGCTGAGTA
The DNA here is from genome assembly GCF_033978785.1 of Entelurus aequoreus. NCBI lineage: Eukaryota > Metazoa > Chordata > Actinopteri > Syngnathiformes > Syngnathidae > Entelurus > Entelurus aequoreus. The sequence goes on along the minus strand of NC_084746.1, from coordinate 34,683,492 downwards.
GGGTGAGAGTGGTCAGGCTGCAGATGCCAAACAGCATGCCGCAGAAGGCGTAGATGGAGCACGCCGTCCTCCCATACAGCCACCTGTGTGGGAGGGGCACGGTGTGGGAAAGACAGAACAATAAACAATTGGAATAAAAGCAAGACTTTCACACACAGCAACAAAAAGGCAAAATATACAAATAAAATAAAAACAATTTGTTTTGCCATAAGAAATAAGGAATAATCTGTCCCAGTGTCAAGCTGTCGCCGCTATAACTAATTGTAACTATACAGACAACGTTTGAAGTAAGGCTGCAACAATTAATTGATTAAATCAATTGGAAAAAAGCTTTGATTTATAATCCGCAGCTTTGATTGATCTTTTATTGAGTGTAACTAATAAAAATTGACATCATTCGGCTTTCTGTGTAGAGTTTGAACGTTCTACCCATGACTGCGGTGGTTCCCTCCGGGTACTCCGGCTTCCTCCCACCTCCAAAGACATGCAACTGGGGATAGGTTGATTGGCAACACTAAATTGGCCCTGAGGGGGAATGTGAGTGTGAATGTTGTCTGTCTATCTGTGTTGGCCCTGCGATGAGATGGCGACTTGTCCAGGGTGTACCCCGCCTTCCGCCCAAATGCAGCTGAGATAGGCTCCAGCAACCCCCCACGACCCCGAAAGGGACAAGCGGTAGAAAATGGATGCGTGAATGTGAGTGTGAATGTTGTCTGTCTATCTGTGTTGGCCCTGCAATGAGGTGACCACTTGTCCAGGATGTACCCCGCCTTCCGCCTGAATGCATCTGGGATAGGCACCAGCACACCCACGCGACCCTGACAGGGACAAGCGGTAGAAAATGGATGGCTGGATAATCGGAAATGCATGGAGTCCTTTAAATACACTGACATTATTCTTATTAATGCACATATGTTAAAAGTGCAATTTCATAAATATCATATATATATATATATATATATATATATATATATATATATACACACACACACACACAAATATATACGCATACATATACATATACACATATATATATATATATATATATATATATATATATATATATATATATATATATATATATATATATATATATATATATATATATATATATATATACACATGTATATATATGTATATCAATATATATACACATGTATATATATGTACATATATATGCATCAGGACCACTTTTATATATGTACATATATATGCATATATACATGTGTATATATGTACATATATATGCATATGTACATGTATATATACAGTATATGTACATATATACATATATATATATGTACATATATAAAAGTGGTCCTGATTGAAACAACTTAAGGGTCATTTGACTGTAGGTAAGTATGGTCTATGTTAGACCATAGTACCTGTGGTAGACACTTGAAGTTATGGCCATCGGGGAGAGAGACAGAGTCAGGCCCAGGTCGCTGACAGCCAAGTTGATGATGAAGTACTCAGCTGGCTTCAAGACGTGCTTTTTCTTGTAGGACACATACAGCAAGGTGCTGTTGCCAAATAGTGAGCATATTCCTGCATAAAAACAAGAACCAAAACAGTAGGTATTTCCACCTATATCTACAATCTAATAAGATCCAATACAGGAAATGCCTCATATACCACTATGACTCCAAATACATGTAGACAACCACAATGTACCTTACTGCACATGCATGCATTCTAGACAATACAGTGCTTCACTTTTACCACATTTTGTTATGTTACAGCCTAATTCTAAAATGAAATACATTTATTTGTGTCCTAAAAATTCTACACACAATACCCCATAATGACAATGTGGAAATGTTTTGGGTTTTTTGTTTTTTTTGCAAATGTGTTAAATATTAAAAAACTAAGTACTCACAGCCTTTGCCATGAAGCTCAAACATGAGATCAGGTGCATCCTGTTTCCACTGAGCATCCTTGAGATGTTCCTACAGCTCAAACGGGCTGTTTGCAACATTTGCACAGCCGCCTCAAGGGCGCAAACGAGCAATTCTAACTGTCAAGGCCAACGACAGTCGTTGAAGTGCAATTTCCCCTTGTTAGCATTGAGGCACTTTGTGGATAGACTACTACCAGTACAAAATAGTCGGAATTCCCTGCGTAAGCATTCCAATCAGTTGTAAACAAATGGCACAAATGGCAGACTGGTCATTTTCTGTGACCAGAATGTTTCTAACTCCTGTTATTTGTTGGAGGCTGAATTGCAGAGTATTTTAGGAATGGTTGAAAGGACAGTGTTGTATGTGGGAGTAAGTGATGTGGCAGACCACCTTTTCTGTTCAGGGATGGTTTTTCAACCTTGACATAGACGGCTTCCCTCACTCCTCTTTCGTACCATCCGTCTTCCCCGTCCAGAATCTGTACATTTTTGTTCTCAAAGGAGTGCTGTTTCTCCCTAAGGTGCAGGTAGACAGCAGAGTCTTGTCCTGAAGAGTATTATTTTTGCAAATAGTATAATTTAATGGCAGCAACACATTGCAAAAAAGTTGGCACAGGGGCATTTTTACCACTGTGTTACATGGCCTTTCCTTTTAACAACACTCAGTAAATGTTTGGGAACTGAGGAGACCAACTTTTGAAGCTTTTCAGGTGGAAATAAAACAAACAGAGAAAAAACCATAACATAACCAAACTGTCAGTGAGAATCCTGACAGTAGCCCCCCTTCCGATAACGGATACCAGACGTTCTAGAGAAAACACACAAAAAAAAGTCCAAAGTCACAGGAGGGCGGAGGGAGGAAAAGGCGGTGGGCTGCCAGGCCAAGTGCCCCCGCAACCAGCGGGGAAGAGTCAGGTGGCGACGGCGAGTTGAACGCCGCCGCAATTGGCAAGGCGGTCGCCCATGGAATGGCCACATCCGTGGCCAACAAGAGGGCCGCATGCCGGCGCCTGATGGCCGACCATGCGTCAGGCCAGCTGGAGGTTGCGGAGGCGACGATGCTGGAGACGCTGGCGAAGCCGTGGGACGGTCCAATGGAGACGAGGAAGCTGATGTTGTCGCCTTGGGCGGAGCCAGCGACGAGGAAGACGATGTCGTCGGCGGAGTCAGAGGAGCAGGCGGCTCGTCTGCTGGCGTGGGCGGAGTCAGAGAAGCAGGCGGCTCGTCTGCTGGCGTGGGAGGGCCCCCCGGGGTGGATTGCGGCGTCTGTAGTCCCACCTGGGTGGATGGCGGCGACTGCGGCAGATCCACTGGAGTTAGAAGTAGATGTGCCTCCCCAGCTACACAGCTACTCATAGCCCCCCGCTCAAGGGACGGATCCAAGACGACCCCTAAGAGGCCCACAGACAGGGATGGGTGGCAGGGAGCTTGAAAGGAGGCAAAACATCTCCATTCGGCCATCAGCACCAGCATCCTGTCTAGCCTCTCCGTCATAGAAATCTCCGCGGGGTTCGTATTTGGCTGGAGTATTCTGTCAGGAAGTAGTGGTGACGAACCCCAAGATGCAGAAATGGCAGGCTTGGTGCAGGAAAACATGATTTTAATGTCCCAAAAATGCAAGGAAAACATGAACCAGAAACCAGGAAACAGGAAGAACTGGAGACAGCAAATAGTCGAAAGCGTTCAGCATACAGGAACAGCTCACAGTCCACAGCATATAGCTAGTAATACTCCAGCACTGACTGGATGGAGAGGCAGGAATAAATAGGAGCCTGATTGGCAATTGCCACCAGGTGTGCCAGACTGCCAATCAGGTACAGGTGAGGGAAACAAGCGCTCAGAGAGACATGCAGGAAAAGGAACCAAAATAAGAGCGCTGACAGGAAATATAACAAACGCAGAGAAAAACATAACATAACCAAACTGTCAGTGAGAATCCTGACAGTACTACACTGTAAAAACTGTTGCCTAGATCTAACTCAATAAAAATAAGGCAACATTTTCCAAGCAATTTTTGTTAGTTTAGTCAACTAATTGGTATTTTGAGTAAGTAGAACTTAATAATATGCATTTCAATTTATGCAAAAAGATTAAGTTGCGTTTACAGAAAAAGCCAACAAATTGAGTAAAATCAATGTAAAAAAACATGAGCATATTAAACACACAAGACTTAATTAAAATAAGTAACATTTAAATGAAAAAATATTTTTTGTACTCAATTTTATTAATTTTGACCAACTTACCCTTTCTTTGTTTTCAAAATGGAAACTGCTTAAAATAATTACTTAGAATAATAATAAAAAAATCAAGACATATCAAATTCCAACCTTTATTAAATCATTACCATATAAAAACAGTGGCAATGAGCTGGACAGTATGAACAGTCAACATCCATATTTAGTGCATAGAATGCATGGCCTCAACTTTTTAAAGTGCTGTATAGAACACCTTCACAGTAGTTTTCTTTTTTTAACCATATACATATTATTAAAACATTTTCACAAGCCATATCCAAACCGTGTCAATAAGCTGGAGAGTATTAACAGTCAAGAACATCAGTATACGGTACAACTCGGTTGGTAGAGTGGCCGTGCCAGCAACTTGAGGGTTGCAGGTTCGATCCCCGCTTCCGCCATCCTAATCACTGCCGTTGTGTCCTTGGGCAAGACACATTACCCACCTGCTCCCAGTGCCACCCACACTGGTTTAAAATGTAACTTCGATATTGGGTTTCACAATGTAAAGCGCTTTGAGTCACTTGAGAAAAAGCGCTATATAATTGTAATTCAATTCACTTATTTAGTGCATAAAAGAATGCATGACCTCAGCATCTCAAGTTTTACTTAGAACCTTCACAGTACAGTTTCTTGCTAAAACAATTTAACATTAAGATTACCTGTACTTCTGTAACAATTCACAAGCAGAACACCTTCACCATAGTGTCTTTCAGTGTGTATATTTTGAAACATTTTAACTTAAACAACTCACAGATCCCTCCTTCTGACCAGCTGGAGCTTCACAGTGGGGCAATTTAGTGTGTATAAAACATAAAAAAAACTTAATTTACACACCAGAAACGATGACCTGGAGCTTTGTATAAAACCTGAACAGGACAAACCGTTACAACATTCTGAAGAATTCCACTCAATGAACAATGTATAATGATTTTGAACAGACACAAAAAAATAGCTGTTCTAAAGTGCAAGCTGACAGTCATGGCTCACTGCCTAAGCTAGAAGCTTGTTTTTGAGAGTCATGAATTTGGGGGTTGGTTTTGGGCGCAGTGTGTGGAGTCCCACAAAAAGTCTTTGAAACACCTATATACCGGTATAGCTCGGTTGGTAGAGCGGCCGTGCCAGCAACTTGAGGGTTGCAGGTTTGATCCCCGCTTCCGCCATCCTAGTCACTGCCGTGGTGTCCTTGGGCAAGACACTTTACCCACCTGCTCCCAGTGCCACCCACACTGGTTTGAATGTAACTTCGATATTGGGTTTCACTATGTAAAGCGCTTTGAGTCACTTGAGAAAAAGCGCTATATAAATGTAATTCACTTCACTTCACTTCACCTCAAATGTTTTGGAAAGTTTGGATGGATACTCAAGATTAAGTGCATACGTCAACCCCAGAAGTAGGCAGCATGCTTTGGCCAGGTTTCCAAGATGAGTAAGGACTGGTACTCCCTCAATGATGATTCCTACTGCATTTGGCTCACGACAGATGTAGATGCTCATATTCTTCATTTCCAGGTCCTCATGAACAGTGGTCTCTGCAGTTCCCTTTGAGATACAAAAACAGTAATTTAAAAAAACAAACATCTAATTTTATATTTAATATAAGTTGTGTGATTTAATCCAGATAATGATTACTTTTGTGAAGACCATTTTGAAAACTTTTGAATTCTAATTTGAGATCTTGTACATTAAACTTGGTACAATAGATGCATTTGCAGCCACATGCTTTTTATTGGCATTTTTAATTTGCATATAAAAAACCTGAATAGAACCACCAGAAATTAAAATAAACAAACAAACAGTAATATGTTATATATATATATATATATATATATATATATATATATATATATATATATATATATATATATATATATATATATAGAGTAAATGTTTTAATGCTTGTTTAAGGGGAGTATTTTTGTTTGCATTGTTTTTTTAGGGCAAACAGAAACACAAGACAGAAAGGCATCACTCTGTGGTGCTATGCTAATCGGCTATCCTGGGGTTCCTCCCAACTAGCTGCATGCTCGACCTCCACCTGACAACTGCTGGTTCAGTCAGTTCACATAAGTAAACCAAATTTAAGCTTGTACATCAGACTGATCCAAAGCTGCTTTTAAACAATACTTACACAGTAGTCAGAGATTAGCTCCTGTCCACTCTCTCCCGTGTACTCTATGAGGCATCTCAGAGTCACATCTCTCTTCATCACTGCAGAGGCACTTGGGTCCTAGAGTTAATAGAAAAATAATAAATAAATGAATTTTGTTGGCAATTTTACTCCAAATCTGTGATATTGTTATTAGAGCATGATTACAGATTCAGTTCTAAACTTTTAAACCACTTTTAACCCACCTGTATCAGTTCCATCAACAAGTTCTTGATGCGCTGACCAGTCACTCCTCCTTTTGCACTGAAGAGCTCCAGGAGTTTCGGAGTGTACCTGTCCAGCTGGGACATAAATGTTGATTCCAGTGGAATAGCAGTGTACCTTCGGAACTCTTCATTAATCTGTAAGACAGCAAATGTTGACCGTTACTGATATTAAGGGTTTTAGTATACATTTTCAGGCAAAAAGTGAGTCTAGTATGTCATGTCCAAGTCACAATGGAAACTTGGTCAGGAAAAATAGAATGATAAATCATTTACCTGGAATGGTTCAAAGAGGGCAGGTCATCTTTCCTTAAATTCTGCCACCCCAGCAGGAGACTGTATACGTTCTGGCCATCATGTCATTGATGCTCCTGGCACAGTCCTTTTACACAGAGGGCAGGTGAATGAAGGACTTACTTGAGGTGAGTTGAGGAATTTGACTTCTGGGTGGTATCTTGACAGATGAGAGCGAAGGGAACTTCATCATTTAAAAGAGCATGGGCAACCTATATGAATGCAAGGGAAGGCATGGCTGTGTCCAAAGGTCCCATGGTGCAGTCTGTAATGCTTTAAAAAAATCACTCTTGGTTGGCACAACAGTGCTGCACAATTTACAGGGCCATCCCATCTGTCGTTGTAGAGAGAGAGAGAAAAAAAGACAAGTTATGGTTCTTGGATATATAAGCCTGATGAGAGCCCTTTATATATGTTTTTTTTACACCCTAATATACTCAATTGCAGTGTTTCCTCTGGATTTTTTTGTAGCTGCGGTGGTCTAAGTTGGTAACCTAGCAACAGTAGGGTGGTCCGGGGGCATGCCCCCACGGAAGAAAATTTTTAAAAATGACCCTTTAAATCAGGGGTCCCCAAACTTTTTGACTCGGTGGCCGCATTGGGTTAAAAAAAATTGGCCGGGGGCCAGGCTGTGTGTGTATATATATACCTGTATATATATATATATATATATATATATATATATATATATATATATATATATATATATATATATATATACAGGTGTATATATATATACATTGTCTTTATAATATGTTTTGTCATTTAACATCAATTAACATTGATGTTCATCAACATTTAACATTGTCACGTTATCGATGGGAAAATTCATTTTTAAACAATATGATTTGCTTGAGCGACTAGGAGACACCAAGAGTAACAAGTGGTAGAAAATGGATTAGAAAGGAAAGATTAAAAAAAAAAAAAATTTAAAACATTTGTGGGCCGTATTTTGGATGCGGGGGGGCCGGATCCGGCCCGCGAACCGTTGTTTGGGGACCCCTGCTTTAAATAGTGACTACTAGTGAGATTTTGGGGGGGAAAAATGTTGAGATTGAGACTTACACAATGAGTGTTATTCTTACAAGAGTAGCATTTTGCCTAAGAGTGTGCATGGACAACAGGTCTGAGGGGTTTCAGATAGCTCTGTCAAGTGTACCTAGCTAGCTGCTAGCAACTTTTAATGCGAGCTAGTGAAGCAGCTTTAATGTGGCTGCTTATAAACTGAAGAATAAAATATTAAACTACCACGCAAATAAAACGCTAATTATAAACTGCACAGCTATAACAATGTTTGGTTGAAGTTAATGAGCTGTTGGAGGTAAGAGCAAATTCGAAATGGCAGTCGACGGGAAAAGTAGCAAACTAAATATAACGTTGAGCCATGCTTTTGAAAATGTATACATTTCAATCCTGGCAAATACTGACTTTTAACAATATAAATTGTTACTTACATGAGTGATGAGTCCGGTAAAGTGTTTTCCTTGGGCTCCGTGAAGAGACGTGTCTGGGCTTGTTCTTCGACAGCTGCATGAACGTGGGCGGGTCCTGACGTTTTAGGTCTGATATAAACCTTTGAACTGAGTTTTGCTAAATCAATTTATGTTGGAAGTCCAATAAAATTAATTTTATCACATAAAAAATTAAGTTACGAAAATATTCACACGTTTTACTTATAGATAACTCAAAAACTATAAAAAATAAAAATACATTGATTTATTGGAATAAATATACTTTTAAAAATAAAGTAAAATGGACAATACCACTGAAAGAGTTTTTACAGTGTAGTCCATACAGTAAACATAAAGACAAGTGGCCCCTCTATCCAGATTTTCTGAGAATATGAAAAATAAATAGCTTTTTAAAATTGCAGTAGACTTGACTCACCGAAGACTGAGTAGACCACAGCCACAGTTATGTCCAGAGGTACAGGGATGCTCGACTGAAAGGTAATGTCCTTGTCCGATGCCCCCATCTGAAGAAGGAAAGAAAAACAGATGAGATATGTTTTATTGAAAGTATTATCTTTTTGTACAAAGTCAGGAGGGAAGTGGCACAGACAGAATACCGTATAAGGTTCAATAGATGACGTGATGGTCGATAAAGAAGAGGGGGTACATGACTGGCAACAGAGAGATGGACCTGATCGCAAGTCATATTTCTGATAATAAAACAAATTGACTTCAGCATTACTGGATAAATAAACATCATACAGTAAATGTTTGTATGGAGTTTTCAGTAACATCTAAAAGGTTGTGGAGGTCTGTGGAGTTTTTAAATGTGAACAATTCAAACAAGATACATTTAGAAACTTACAAGAATCTACATAAAAAGGACTTTTTAACATTTTTAATAGAAATAACGGGATGAGGCGGGAGCATAACAGTACAATTGAGCATTACTGTGTCTTCCGGACCATAGGGCGGATTATGAGGCGCACCACCGATGAGCGGGTCTAGTCAGGTTTATTTTCATACAAAAGTCGCACCAGATTATAGGGTGCATTAAAGGGGTCATATTATGATTTTTTTTTCTAAATGTAAAACACTTCCTTGTGGTCTATATTACATGTAATGGTGGTTCTTTGGTCAAAATGTTGCATAGATTATGTTTTACAGATCATCTTCAAGCCGCTTTCTGACAGTCGCTTCAGGATGTGCTGTTTTGTGGGTGGTCTTATTTACGTGGCTCACCTTTGACAGCGTCTTCTCCCCGTCATCTTTGTTGTAGCGGTGTAGCGTGCAAGGACGGGAGTGGAAGAAGTGTCAAAAGATGGAACTAACTGTTTTAATGACATTCCGACTTTACTTCAATCAATAACGGAGCAGCATCTCCTCATTCCTGGCTCACTAGTGCAACAACAAGGCCGGAAATGTGTCCCGTGAAAAAACGTCCGACCGGAACTCTCTAATTACTAAAGTTCCTTGGGTGAATAATGTCTATTCAGTAAACCGGTATGTCTGTTTCATGGCGAGTTTACTGACAGATATAAAATAACTTTACACTACTTTATATTAGAAATGGCAACCGCAGAGGATGAATGTCCAATAACAAGAAGATAGAGAAAAAGAAGACTACGGTGTCACCACGGCCTACAAAGGCGGATGCGCACAAATTTTCAGGATTTATGCAGATCCCAAATACAGATCCGCAGGTACCAGAAGGTAAGAAAAGTTGCATTTGCATAATATTGCGAAACAAAACGCCAGATAATATGTCTTACCTTATACACACACCATAATAATACTTGTATGTTGAAGCACAGTACAATCCTTCAAGCGGTGCGGCTTCATAGCTTACTAAAGTCGTACTAAAACATTTTGATAGAACATTACACACAGTGCTCAAAAATCTATATATTCAATGGAACATAAAAAATGTTGGTGTCGTTTACTTGAGTCATATTGCAGTCTACACCTATCTTTTATGTGTGACTGCCGTCATATTGCAGTCTACATGTATCTAATGTGTGACTGCCATCTACTGGTCACACTTGTTATTTCACCATGTACCAAATAAAATAACTTCAAGGTCGGTAAGCACAACCAGACTTATTCCGTACATTAGGCGCACTGTCGAGTTGTGAGAAAATGAAAGGATTTTAATTGTGCCTTTTAGTCCGAAAAATACGGTATTTTAATTTTTGCCATCTAATTATGAATTGTCCCCCTTTTTTTATGGATGAATAAACATGTGTGTAACGTGGACCAATTGTGCAACCACAGATAGAGAGTTTGGTCGTGCATCCTGAGCCAATGAGCCAAAAGCTGTCAGGAGAGTGAGGTTTACACAATGTACTATCACACAGCCACAGTAGCTGGTTAAGATTTAATAAAAATGTTGAAGTCAGTTATGTATAGAGACGGAGTTTGTGAAGCTCCGTGAAGTTTTTACATTTAAATAATTCAAACACGATAAATACAGAAACTCACAAGTATCACACTAAAAGCACAATTACCTTTACAATCAGTGCAAAGTCAATTAATACAAGTTCACCAAACAGCACTTTCGTCGAAACACGTCTTCGCTAGCAAACATTAAATACCTCGTCAAGACACACAGTCGCTCATTTTAAACAATTAGTCACCAAAAACATTTACAAATGTGACTTTCCCAACATGTTTGATAGATAAAACATTAACAACATGGCTATATTTTCAGTTCGTTTGGATACATTTTGCAACATTATGATTTGACCCCCTTTAATATTCTTCAGAAAACATATATAAAGATGTTTACCTACAGTTAGTTGACACCTTTGGATTTTAGATTTAAATAAGATAGATTTGTAAACTATTGAGTCTCAAACTAAAAGTAGAATTTCGTTTACAGTCTGCATTATTAATTAAACAATCCGCACTTTCGTCAAAACATGTCTTAGTTATTATTAGTTATCATTAATAATGTAACAAGTGAGTCATATCGAAGACACGCTGTTCAATTTAAAACATTATTATGGCACCGATGTGTCAAATTTAGACTCTATAAGTCACATGTAACTTCATTCAAAGACAAACATATGTAGAAAGCAACCAGACTTACCTTAATTAGGGATATAATCACGCCAGCCTTGACGCTCTAATTTGATCCAATTAAGTTAAAAGAAAACTTCCCAAGATGTTATTGTGTTCTTAAACGTGCCAGTCGGTCAAGTTTTGGTGCCTAGAGAAGATGAAGCACCGCTAAAGATGCTGATGGTAGTGTCTAACAATATGTAGGTTGCTCTGTTCTAACTGAGCTCCTCTTCCCTGCCAGCTGATGACGTCACAGGCAGCCTTCATTCTCACACACTGGACTTAATTACCTTTTACTTTAAAGCTATTTAAGCTGTTTCATGGTTAAAATACATAAAAAATACATAAATAAGTTTTGTGTATGTCTGCACTTCAGAAATTTAGCATGCTATTTTTTTCTCTCAACACAAAAAGTATCTGCAAAAAAAAAACCCCCAGCAAGATTAACATACAATTAAAAATAAACTTTGTGTGTGACCGAGAAGGAGCAGGAAGAAGCAAAAGATTATAATGTTCTGCCACATCAATCAGATAATCTGATTTGTAATCATCAACACAATTCACAATCACCTGATACTTGACAGTATTAACAGGATACATCCATTCATCCATCCATTTTCTACCGCTTGTCCCTTTCGGGGTCGCGGGGGGTGCTGGAGCTTATCTCAGATGCATTTGGGCGGAAGGCGGGGTACACCCTGGACAAGTCGCCACCTCATGTCAGGGCCAACACAGATAGACAGACAACATTCACACTCACATTCCCACACTAGGGCCAATTTAGTGTTGCCAATCAACCTATCTCCACATATAATATGTAATTACGTCATATACTTATAACAATGAACCCACAATTTAATCCAATGTTGTTTAAATTCAGTAAATACATTACAACCTTAAAGAAGAACTGCCCTTTTTTTAAATTTTATTTTGCCTATCATTTTTACGCTGTCTAAGTCGTAAAATATGGCCAGTACGAGGTAACTAACCTGCAGATAATGAGAGTACTGAGCCGATGAGCTGCTACATCGCCACTGAGTTGGTGAACGTTTATTCTGCAATCTAGATTATAAATCAGTCAACTGTAACTGTCAACACCTTGTACATCGGGGACCGTGTGCTGCTGACGCCGACTGGGGATGTTGTGGATCGGTTGAAGGAATCAATCCCACCGACATGTCTACCAATGAGGAAGCAGTGCCTGGGGACCCTGCGGTGGGCTCTTCTATTTCTGGGGCTGAGGTTGCCGGGGTAGTTAAGAAACTCCTCGGTGGCAGGGCCCCGGAGGTGGAGGAGATCCGCCTGGAGTTCCTTAAGGCTCTGGATGCTGTTGGGCTGTCGTGGTTGACAATTGCTTGGACATCGGGGACGGTGCCTCTGGATTGGCAGACTGGGGTGGTGGTTCCTCTATTTAAAAAGGGGAACTGGAGGGTATGTTCCAACTATTGTGGTATCACACTCCTCAGTCTTCCCGGTAAGGTCTATTCAGGTGTACTGGTGAGGGGGCTATGCCGGATTGACGAACTTCAGATTCAGGAGGAGCAGCGTGGTTTTCGTCGTGGTAGTGAAACTGTGGACCAACTCTGTACTCTCGGCAGAATCCTTGAGGCTGCATGGGAGTTTGCCCAACCAGTCAACATGTGTTTTGTTTTTTCCTGTTGGGGAGTGTTCAGGGAGTATGGGGTATGCAGTGGTTCTCAACCTTTTATCAGTGATGTACCCCCTGTGAACATTTTTTTAATTCAAGTACCCCCTAATCAGAACAAAGCATTTTTGGTTGAAAAAAAGAGATAAAGAAGTAAAATACAGCACTATGTCATCAGTTCCTGATTTATTAAATCGTATAACAGTGCAAAATATTGCTCATTTGTTGAGGTCTTTCTTGAACTATTTGGAAAAAAGGATATAAAAATAAGTAAAAACTTGTTAAAAAATAAACAAGTGATTCAATTATAAATAAAGATTTCTACACATAGAAGTAATCATCAACTTAAAGTGCCCTCTTTGGGGATTGTAATAGAGATCCATCTGGATTCATGAACTTAATTCTAAACATTTCTTCACAAAAAAATAAATCTTTAACATCAATATTTATGGAACATGTTCACAAAAAATCTAGCTGTCAACACTGAATATTGCACTGTTGCATTTCTTTTCACAGTTCTTTTTGACAGACATTTAAAAAATCTCACATACCCCTTGGCATACCTTCAAGTACCCCCAGGGGTATGCGTACCCCCATTTGAGAACCACTGGGGTATTGGACCGCCTGATTGTGGCAGCCCTGTATGATCAGTGTCAGAACTTGGTCTGCATTGCCAGCAGTAAGTCAGACTCGTTTCCAGTGAGGGTAGAACTCTGCCAGGGCTGACCTTTGTCACAGATTCTCCTTACAACTTTTATGGACAGAGTTTCTAGGCACAGTCAGGGCGTTGAGGAGATCCGGTTTAGTGGCTGCAGGACTAGGTTTCGGCTTTTTGCGGATAATGTGGTCCTGCTGGCTTCATCTGACCAGAATCTTCAGCTCTCGCTGGATCGGTTTGCAGCGGAGTTTGAAGCGACTGGGATGAAAATCAGCACTTCCAAGAGAGAGTGAAGTGCCATCTCCAGGTTGGGGAAGAGATCTTGGCCCAAGTGGAGGAGTTCAAGTACCTCGGGGTCTTGTTCACGAGTGAGGGATGAGTGGAATGTGAGATCGATAGGCGTATCGGTGCAGCGTCTGCAGTGATAGGGACCGTGCACTAGTCCGTCGTTGTGAAAAAGAAGCAAGCCGGAAGGCAAAGCATTCAATTTACCGGTCGATCTACGTCCCTATCCTCACCTTTGTTCATGAGCTTTGGGTTATGACCGAAAGGACAAGATCACGGGGCGTGGGGCCCTCCCTTAGAGACAGGGTGAGAAGCTCTGTGATTTGGGAGGAGTTCAGAGTAAAGCCGCTGCTCCACTACATCGAGAGGAGTCAGATGAGGTGGTTCGGGCTTCTGGTCAGAATTCCCCCCAAATGCCTCCTAAGGGAGGTACTTAGGGCACGTCTGACCGGTAGGAGACCACAGGAAAACCCCAGGACACGTTGGAGAGTCTATGTCTCCCAGCTGACCTGGGAACGCCTCGGGATCCCCCAGGATGAGCGAGACAAAGTAACAGGGTAGAGGGAAGTCTGGGCTTCTCTGCTTAGGCTGCTGCCCCCGCGACCCGACTTCGGATAAGCGGAAGAAGATGATAGATGAAAGGATATATATATATATATATATATATATATATATATATATATATATATATATATATATATATATATATATATATATATATATATATATATATATATATATATGTAAACTTCCATACAGAAGTTAAGATAATAAGGTTTTGTGGTTCATGATGTGCTTTGTTTTCCCTAAAGTTCCAATAGTTTTTGCGAATACCTTTGGCTGTCTGATACCACACCCAAAAACATACTTTCAAGTGCTATTTCAATTTCTGAGTTATCAACTTCCAATTTGACATTACTTTGTAGTTTCCGACTTCCAAACAACATTTTTTTTTTTTTCTTCAAGTGTAGAGACAGTTTGTTTTTGTCAAAGCAACATTGTAATTTATTAACTTCTTTCATCACTACTTCCAGTAGCTGCTGCAAGTCCTCCCCGGAGCAGAAGATATTTGTGTCATCAGCAAACACCACAAACTTCAATGTATCTGATACCATACAATGATGCAAATAATGAATAGTAGGGGACCCAATATTGACCCATGTGGGACACCACATGTGATACACAAGTTTTCTGACTTCCGTTGGCCCATTTGTACAAACTGTTGTTTTTTTGTGCAACTTTTTATCCAATGTAAAGCCACCCCTCTGCACTATACCGCATCTTCCATTTTCTTAAACAATGTATCATGGGTATTCATGTCAAACCTTCGTTAAATCAGTAAATATACCCACTGCAAATTTGTTGCTATTTATGGAGGTTGTTAACCCATGTACTCGCTCCGTTGATTTTGATCTTGCTGTGCAGAAACCAAACTGACTTCCCATCAGCAAGTTGCGTTTTTTTCAAATAAACTTTTACAAGTACACTATATTGCCAAAAGTATTTGGCCACCTGCCTCGACTCACATATGAAATTGAAGTGCCATCCCATTCCTAACCCATAGGGTTCAATATGATGTCGGTCCAACTTTTGCAGCTATTACAACTTCAACTCTTCTGGGAAGGCTGTCCACAAGGTTGCGGAGTGTGTTTGTAGGAATTTTCAACCATTCTTCCAAAAGCGCATTGGTGAGGTCACACTCTGATGTTGGTCGAGAAGGCCTGGCTCTCAGTCTCTGTTCTAGTTTATCCCAAAGGTGTTCTATCAGGTTCAGGTCAGGACTCTGTGCAGGCCGGTCAAGTTCATCCACACTAGACTCTGTCATCCATGTCTTTATGGACCTTGCTTTGTGCACTGGTGCGCAGTCATGTTGGAAGAAGAAGCACCTGCTCCAAACTGTTCCCACAAGGTTGGGAGCATGGAATTGTCCAAAATGTTTTGGTATCCTGGAGCATTCAAAGTTCCTTTCACTGGAACTAAGGGACCAAGCCCAACTCCTGAAAAACAACCCCACACCATAATTCCTCCTACAACAAATGTCACACTTGGCACATTGCAGTCCGAAATGTACTGTTCTCCTGGCAACCTCCAAACCCAGACTCGTCCATCAGATTGCCAGGTGGAAAAGGGTGATTCATCACTCCAGATAACGCGTCTCCACTGCTCTAGAGTCCAGTGGCGACGTGCTTTACACCACTGCATCCCACGCTTTGCATTGGACTTGGTGATGTATGGCTTAGATGCAGCTGCTCGGCCATGTAAACCCATTCCATGAAGCTCTCTGCGTACTGTACGTGGGCTAATTTGAAGGTCACATGAAGTTTGGAGCTCTGTAGCAACTGACTATGCAGAAAGTCGGCGACCTCTTTGCACTGGATTTGTTGCACAGGTGGCATCCTATGACAGTTCCACGCTGGAAATCACTGAGCTCCCGAGAGCGGCCCATTCTTTCACAAATGTTCGTAGAAACAGTCTCCATGCCTTAGTGCTTGATTTTATACACAGGGCCAAGTGATTAGGACACCTGATTCTGATCATTTAGATGGGTGGCCAAATACTTTTGGCAATATAGTATAATTTAGAGAACTTTGAGAGTAAGGATCTAGGGCTGTCGTCGTTAAAATGTGTATGTCAGAATAATTTTAGCGATTTTCATTTTTGTGTGGGAATGTACCAGTTCTAAATGATACATTACATATACTCTATGTTAGTGGATCAACAATTTCATCAATTACCTTTTTTATATTTATATTAATATCGTTCCAAGCTGAAAACCAAAAAAAAATACTCTAACAGAAATGCAAAAAACTATAAGGTACCATATTTATCTTATTTTGTCCATTTGTTAGCTAGCATGCTACTTCCTTGTTCCTGGGGGATGATTTAATATGACTGGACTTTACATTTTCATTTATGGGAGGGGGAAAACACTTCCATTGTGCCACAAATGGTAAACATAGAAAATAAATAACTAACAAAAGAAAAAAGATTACAGTGTGCCATATTTAAGTAATTTTGTCAATTTGTATGTTTGTTAGCGAGCATGCTACTTCCTAGTTCTTGGAGGATGACCTAACACAAGACTGTGTACTTTTTTTAAATGATTATTTCTGGGTTGGACTGGGAAACGGATAAGTCGTGACTAATAGCAACAAGAATAATTACATCAGCAAAAGTGAAAAATCTTGACGCACCGAATTTGTTTGTAGGTTTGTTAGCCAGCATGCTACTTCCTGGTTTATGGAGGATGATGTAAGGAGAGGGGTTCGCCTTAGACACTCTAAGTTGCGCCTACAAAGGCGACGACGGCGGAAGTGAACCATGTTTTAAAGACATGGCCACGGGGGCGCTGACAACGCGAGACTGGACCCCTGATTTGTAAGGTAATCCAAGATGGCTAACGCAACGCACCACGGTTGTTATTTCGCTTGTTGAATGTATTGCTTTTTCGGATAATTACATGCAACCCTTACCCTAACTTAAACCATAACATTTAACTTATTTTCAGCAGTGTTTGTTTGTTTGTTTTATTTCCATGTACGTATTGTCTCTCCAGTTTCATTCCGTTTAAGACACACTTCAATTCCGTTATCGGGCACGCAGCTAGATGTACCATATTTTTCGGACCATAGGGCGCACCGGATTATAATGGGTACGGCGTGGCGTACCCATTTGGAGAGTGGCCGTGCCAGCAACCTGAGGGTTCCTGGTTCGATCCCCACCTTCTACCAATCTAGTCACATCCGTTGTGTCCTTGAGCAAGACACTTCACCTTTGCTCTGATGGGTTGTGGTTAGGGCCTTGCATGGCAGCTCCGGCCATCAGTGTGTGAATGTGGAAAGAGTGTCAAAGCGCTTTGAGTACCTTGAAGGTGGAAAAGTGCTATACAAAGTATAACCCTTTTACCATTTACCATAAGGCGCACTGCCGATGAGCGGGTCTAGTCAGGTCTATTTTCATACAAAAGGCTTACCGGATTATAAGGCGCATTAAAGGGGTCATATTATGATCTAAATTTAAAACTATCTGGGGGTCTACATAACAAGTACCGTAATGGTGATTCTTTGGTCAAAATGTTGCATAGATTATGTTTTACAGATCATCTTCAAGCTGCTTTCTCAGCGTATCTTCAGGATGCGCCGTTTTGTGGGCGGTCTTATTTACGTGGCTCACCTTTGACAGCGTCTTCTCCCCGTCATCTGTGTTGTAGCGGTGTACCGTGCAAGGACGGGAGTGGAAGACGTGTCAAAAGATGGAGCTAACTGTTTTAATGACATTCAGACTTTACTTCAATCAATAACAGAGCAGCATCTCCTCATCCGTGGCTCACTAGTGCAACAACGCCGGAAATGTGTGCCGTGAAAAACCGTCCGACCGGAACTCTCTAATAACTAAAGTTCCTTGGGTGAATAATGTAAACTCACTACAGTTTTAGCGCTTTGATAGCTAGTCTACTGACAGATATAAGTAAGAACTTTACACTACTTTATATTAGAAATGGCAACAGCAGAGAATGAATGTCCCATAACAAGAAGGTAGAGAAAAAGAAGAAGCTTATGATTACGGTGTCGGCACGGACTACAATGGCGGACGCGTGCAAATTTTCAATCCAATCAATCCAATCCATTTTATTTATATAGCACATTTACACAACAAGAATGTTTCCAAAGTGCTGCACAGCCATGTTAAAAACAATATTAAAAATTGTTGAGTAAATGTGATCTCATTGTTATTAATGCTGTTTCTGTGTATCATGAGAAGAGAGGCTTGCCGTTGTTGTTATGCGCCTCCAATAGGTTATGTACGGTAGTGCCGGTTCATCCGCGCTATCGTCACGTGATCTCTTCCGGTTCACTGCGCGCCAGTAAATGACGTGACACACACACAAAAAAGTTCGATGGAGTTGTGTTCTATTTTCCACAGTTACCGATGTTTTGTTTCCCGGTGTTGTGAGGCATTGCACTGAACCATCCTTAAAATAAACCATCATCTTTCATATATATACAACTGGAGTATTCATTGAAGATGAGTGAAGAAGGAAGAAACCCAACAGGTTATGGGCCCAGACGTGCAACGGGAGGAAGATGGCAGCGCCTGATCTTCAATGGAGACGAGGACAACTACGAACTTTGGGAAGTAAAATTTCTTGGTCACATGAGACTTGAACATTTAAAGGACACAATACTTTCCTCTGGTGAGGTGGACCCAGAGAAGAATGCAGAATGCATTGCAGAGATAATCCAGTTCCTAGACGACAAAAGTCTGTCGTTGGTGATGAGAGACGCTGCTGACGATGGTCGCAAAGCACTACAAATTTTACGGCGCCATTATGCCAGTGATGGTAAGCCAAGAATTATTTCCCTGTACAACAAATTGTGTTCCCTGAAGAAAGACTCAGAAGAAACTATTACAGACTACATCATTAGAGCCGAAAAGATAGTGACTTCTTTAAGAAATACAAAGCAAGTAATAAGCGATGAGTTGAGCATTGCTATAGTTCTGCGGGGCCTACCGGAACCATACAAACCATTCGTCATTCACATGACAGAGCAATGATGAAGTGACTTTTGTGGAGTTCAAGAGCAAACTACGAAGCTACGAAGAGACAGAGAAATTTGAACGCAAACCAAAATCAGACAACGTAATGAAAGTGGACATAGCGTCAGCGACCTGTTATGGATGTGGGAATCGTGGACATTTTGCGAAAAATTGTCCCCACAAAACAACACCAAAGTGGTGCAACTACCACCGGAGCACAACACATACAGACGCGACGTGCAGAAGAAAAACCAAGCCTGACTCTGCTAAACAAACTATGGAGAAAGAAGAAGATTCAAAGGAAATTGGCACCTCCTTTGTGTTCCAAGCCAGTCATTTGGTGCTTCCAGACGGCATCAAACAAAATGGACTGATGGTGGACTGTGGGGCGACGTCACACATAATCACTGAGAAGAGCAAATTCACACGATTTGATGAGACTTTTAACCCAAAAAAACACTACATGGAGTTGGCAGATGGAACAAGGAAGAACAACGTGGCGCTGAAGAGAGGCGATGCAGTGGTTCTTCTACGCAACACAGAGGGGAGAAGCGTCCCCGTCACACTGAAGAACGCCTTGTTCATCCCAACCTACCCACAAGACTTCATGTCGGTGAAAGCAGCCACGACTAATGGAGCTCAAGTGATCTTCGGAGAAGGACAAAACCGGCTCATCACGAAAGAAGGAAACACCTTCAAGATAGAAGTACACGAGAGACTGTACTACCTCAAAACGGTAAACCATCAAAAACCGTATGATGATTCTGTGCATGACATGATGTCAAAAGACAAAGTGAATCTATGTTGTGATGTGAAAACATGGCACAAGATCTTGGGGCACTGCAATGTGAATGATGTGTTGAAACTTCAAAATGTTGTGACAGGCATGACAGTTACAGGAGATGCAAAAATAGAATGTGACATTTGTACACAAGGAAAATTCACTAACACTAGGAACAAATTACCTGATGTCAAAGCTAGTGCACCCCTAGAGCTGGTGCACACTGACCTGGCCGGTCCCATTGACCCCATTGGATTAGAAGGGCATAAATATTCAATCTCATTTACTGATGATTATTCAGGGACAGTATTTGTTTACTTCTTGAAAAATAAGAGTGAAACTACCCTTGCGACAGAGAAGTTCATTGCAGACGTTTCCCCATATGGCAACATAAAATGTATGCGCTCAGATAATGGAACCGAGTTCACTGGAAACGTTTTTCAAACACTTTTGAGAGAGAAAGGTATCAGACATGAAACCTCATCACCTTATTCTCCTCATCAAAACGGTACAGCTGAAAGACAGTGGCGAACACTGTTTGAAATGGCAAGGTGTATGCTACTAGAAAAAGAGTTACCAAAAACATTATGGCCTTATGCTGTTCAAAGTGCCGCCCACATTCGGAACAGATGTTACAATGACAGAACAAAGAACACACCATATTTCATGCTAACTGGAAAGAAGCCCAACATTTCAAAAATGTGGGTGTTTGGCTCGGAGTGTTACGCATACACTCACAGTCACAAGAAACTTGAACCAAGGTGTGAGAAAGGAGTATTTGTGGGCTATAGTAAAAATAGTCCAGCATACTTGGTCTATGATCCACAGTCAAGAAAGGTGTCAAAACACAGACTGGTAAAATTCACCAAAAAGAACACTGCAGAAAAAGAGACACAAACAAATGCGTATGACTTGGAAATCCCAGATTGCGAAAGCAATGAAACCAAACTACCTGACACTGTGTCAGAAAAATCAGTGAGCATCGAAAATCAAACTGTAGCTCAAAATGATGTTGATAACCAAACACAAACTCTGGAAGTAGAGGAGGATGTGGTGTTAGATGATGCCACAACTAACACAGAGACTAGAACAGAACAAA
Organism: Entelurus aequoreus; assembly: GCF_033978785.1. NCBI lineage: Eukaryota > Metazoa > Chordata > Actinopteri > Syngnathiformes > Syngnathidae > Entelurus > Entelurus aequoreus. The sequence continues at coordinate 34,662,171 of NC_084746.1, read as the reverse complement.
GAGGTCATTACCCAAAGAGAGAGATAATTGTTCCTCCAAAATACTTAGAGGAATATGTAACAAACATTGATGATATTAATGAAAGCCATGACGTTATTGATCACTGTTGCAGGGCAGTGTGTGGGGTCCCACAGACGTATAAAGACACCCTGATGTTATCAGAGGCAGCCAGTTGGGAAAAAGCCATGAAAGATGAGTTGGCATCTCTCAAAGAAAATGACACATTTGAACTAACAACATTACCAAAAAGGGAAAAATACAGTAGGCGGAAAGTGGGTTTATGCCCTCAAAGAAAACACAGAGAAAGGACAGCTTTTCAAAGCTAGATATGTTGCCAAAGGATACAGTCAAACTGAAGGTATAGATTATCAAGAAACATTTGCACCAACCGCAGACATTACTTCTGTGCGTGCATTGATGCAAATAGCTGCCCAAAATGACCTCACCATCCACCAGATGGATGTGAAAACGGCATATTTACATGCCCCCATTGATGAAGAGATATACCTAGAACAACCAGAAGGTTTTCAGAAAACATCGGACACAGGTGAAAAACTAGTATTTAGGTTGAAGAAATCAATCTATGGCCTAAAACAATCAGGAAGAAATTGGTACAAACTTCTAAATGACCATTTAGAGCAAAACAATTTCAAAAGAAACCTATCTGATCATTGTGTCTACCGAAAACAAACAGAAAATGAAACAGTCATTGTTATCATGTGGGTGGACGACCTGATCATTGCCGCAAGTAGCAAAGAAGCACTTGAGCAATTCAAAGACACAATGAAAGCCAAATTCAACATGAAAGACCTGGGTAAGATATCTTATTTCCTGGGTATTCATTTTGAACAGAAACAGAATGAAATCAAAATGGATCAAAAGATGTACATACAAAAGATGGTTGAAAGATTTGGCATGTCAGAAGGCAAACCTAGAAGCACTCCTTCTGAACAGAAAGTAGAACTGAGCATTACAAATGAAAATGAGTGTGACACTACCGAGGTGGTAAACCCCAAAGAATACCGTGAAATCATTGGTAGTTTGATCTATGCCATGACCTGCACCAGACCAGATATAAGCTGGATTGTTGGTAGGTTATCACAAACATTGGCAAAGCCAACAGCACAGGATCTATTTGCTGCCAAACATGTGCTAAGGTATCTCAAGGGTACACATGACTTTGAACTAAGTTTCAAGAAAATTGAGGAAGGCCTCAACCTGATTGCATTTAGCGATTCAGACTGGGCATCATCAGTGGAAGACCGACGCAGCACTAGTGGATATTGTTTCGGTCTAACAAAACAAGGTCCAGCTATATCCTGGAAATCAAAGAAACAACCAACAGTTGCATTGTCAACTTGTGAAGCTGAATATATTGGCTTATCCACCACTACACGAGAAAGTATTTATATCACCCAACTGTTGAGTGGCATGGACAAATGTTTGTATGATTGTACAACAATTCATGGAGACAATCAAGGGGCTCTTTTGTTGAGCAAAAATCCAGTTAATAGACAGAGGTCCAAACATATTGATGTTAAATATCATTTCATTCGTGAGGCACTCACTGAAGGGAAAATTTCATTAGTTTACTGTCCTACAGAAGACATGGTTGCAGACATCTTAACAAAACCTACTACAAGAGCCAAGATTGACAAATTCAAATTATTCTTTTTTGGAAACTAATGTGTTTCACTGTTTCATTGTCATGAGATCAAGGGGGGGTGTTGAGTAAATGTGATCTCATTGTTATTAATGCTGTTTCTGTGTATCATGAGAAGAGAGGCTTGCCGTTGTTGTTATGCGCCTCCAATAGGTTATATACGGTAGTGCCGGTTCATCCGCGCTATCGTCACATGATCTCTTCCGGTTCAGGAAATGACGTGACACACACACAAAAAAGTTTGATGGAGTTGTGTTCTATTTTCCACAGTTACCGATGTTTTGTTTCCCGGTGTTGTGAGGCATTGTACTGAACCATCCTTAAAATAAACCATCATCTTTCATATATATACAACTGGAGTATTCATTGAAGATGAGTGAAGAAGGAAGTGTAGTGGATTGTCCGAAGCTTAAGCAGGCAACAAAAGTAGTTTAGTACAACAAATTTATTTACCCATTATCAGAAGTGCAGGTTGAATTGAGTTGGTCGTGCAGACAAACCACAAGTTACTCCGGAGCCAACAAGACACACACAAGCCAAAATCACCCCCGAGTTCCGGTCTTCTCCCATTTTTTATATGTCTGTTGTGCGTCATCGTTCCTTATCAAATGCGTCAATGTCTTGTTTTGCTTTTCCTATCTGTTCCATAACAACTCGAATTCTGTAGACAGTCAACACATTCTATAGACAGGTTGGCACGACTTAATATTCACTTTTGTCCCACAACTGGTCCATTCAATGGCACAAAAATACAAGAGTATTGAAAATGAGCGGACATTCTTAAAAGACAAGAAATATAGGTCAAAAGGTCAGAAATTCTACTACATACCCGCCTTCCAGGGTCTTAAGACCCTGGACCAAAACCATTTCTGATATAGACCACTAACTTAAATCTCTACCGCAGATAGAGGCAAAAACCTCAATGTTTTTATACGAGGCAAAAATTCCGTCTATGACCCTCCTTCAGAGCGATCGCTGTTACCAGCCTGCAGTAAAACCATCTCACAGAACACAATTAGTGGCCTACCCTTTGATTTAGTAAGGGAATAACAAATACTTTGATCATGGACATCATTGAACATAAATAGATGAATGTATATGATCAAAGTATTTATCCTGTTCGTGACGCCAATTTGTGTAGTGGATTGTCCGAAGCTTAAGCAGGCAACAAAAGTAGTTTAGTACAACAAATTTATTTACCCATTATCAGAAGTGCAGGTTGAATTGAGTTGGTCGTGCAGACAAACCACAAGTTACTCCGGAGCCAACAAGACACACACAAGCCAAAATCACCCCCGAGTTCCGGTCTTCTCCCATTTTTTATATGTCTGTTGTGCGTCATCGTTCCTTATCAAATGCGTCAATGTCTTGTTTTGCTTTTCCTATCTGTTCCATAACAACTCGAATTCTGTAGACAGTCAACACATTCTATAGACAGGTTGGCACGACTTAATATTCACTTTTGTCCCACAACTGGTCCATTCAATGGCACAAAAATACAAGAGTATTGAAAATGAGCGGACATTCTTAAAAGACAAGAAATATAGGTCAAAAGGTCAGAAATTCTACTACAGAAGAAACCCAACAAAAACAATATTATGCTCCACCAATGACTGAATAAAAACAAAAAATAAATGAATAGAAAACCAATATAAAAACAATATAAAAAATAAATATGATTAAAAAACGATTTCAAAGGGTAAAACCAATTAAAACATTAAAATAGAAATCAAAATTTATAAAAAAACACAGAGGACAACAGAGGACAGAAGACCACACAACTCACACGTGCAAATTTTCAGGACTTAATTGGTGCGGCTTCATAGCTTACCGAAGTTGTACTAAAACCATTTTGACAGATTTTTGAGCGCCGTGTGAAATGTTCTATATTCTCAATGGAGCATTTATAGTTTTGGTGTTGTTTACTGGCATAATATTGCAGTCTGCACGTATCTCTTATGTGTGACTGCCATCTACTGGTCACACTTATCATTACACCATGTACCAAATAAAATTGCTTCGAGGTCGGTAAGTACTACCAGAATTATGCCGTACATTAGGCGCACTGGGTTATAAGGCGCACTGTTGATTTGTGAGAAAATGAAAGGATTTTATGTGCGCCTTATAGTCCGAAAAATACGGTGCTTGGATGTGAGACGACTGGACCATACCATTTTTAATTCCGGGGTGGGGGGGAATGCTTCCATTGTGACACAAATGGCAAAACCAGAAAATAAAGCACTCAAGCAAAAGTGAAAAAGTCTCATATTCATGTTAGCTAGCATGCTACTACCTAGTTGAAGACAGCAAAACTGTACTATTTTTATTCTGGAGCGGCCAGAACCTTTCCAATAGTCTGCACTCTGTAATCACTATTCTAATGTGCTCGGGACTTCCATTTATCCAACATTATAGAGCAACTTTTTCAAATCATCAGCCACACAATAAGATGATATAATGCAAGCGGGCTGTATTCCATTTCCATGCTTCGGCTTCTCTATCTTCTAATAGCCCAGAGTGATAGTTTTCATGGTGAAGTGATTCATTTAGTGCACAACACGCTTACTCATTCTGCCAGGCGCTGGACCAAAGAGCCACGGGCAGATGCCGCTGAAATAACCAGGCCTCTTTGAGGGATGTTGCTCGTTTGCGGCGGCGAATGCTGTACAGTAGCGGCTAATGACGCTCAGGTAAAAAATGCATCGACTGTGACTGCGACGTCCAGGATGCCACTCAGCCTACGTAGGACAATCGCACGCATTTTCTTCCATATTAGCATGCAGCGTGTTCGCGGAGCATGAGCAATTACCACTCAGTGGGGGACGTCTGGCATCAAACTATCGATTTGTTTCAACAGCGAGGCTGCAAGAGAGCAGCAAACATGTTCTTGCAAGTGTTACGTTATATTGTTGGAGTCCATTACAACAAGAGTTCTGAGCAAGTCCAACCATGAGAGACTATCGTGATCCAGGTGTGAAAATGGGAGCTTTTTTTTTCTCGATTACAATTTATTTATTTATTTATTTTTATTTATTTTTTGTATTTATTTTTATTTTTATTTTTATTTTATTTATTTTTTTGTCCTGCCCAGCTTCTCAGGCAAATCATATAGTAGATGTAGATGCCCATATCGGCTGTTCAGATTTACTTTACAAAAGAGAAGTGTAGGATACTTCTCTTGTTGCCTTATTTGTATTTTGACTTTATTAAATGTATTTATATTATCATTTGGTGCAGCCGGGCCGGAGCAGGAGGGGATAGAAAGAGAAACAAAGGAAGACAGAGGGGGGAATTGTGGGGACAAGAGGGGGATTAGACAGAGAGACAAAAACAACAACAGCAAACACAACAACAAGATGTCCGCTAACTTTTTGCAACTCAACGCTAAGAAAACGGAAATGCTGATTATCGGTCCTGCTCAACACCAACATCTATTTAATAATACCACCTTAACATTTGACAACCAAACAATTAAACAAGGCGACTCGGTAAAGAATCTGGGTATTATCTTCGACCCAACTCTCTCGTTTGAGTCACACATTAAGAGTGTTACTAAAACGGCCTTCTTTCATCTCCGTAATATCGCTAAAATTCGTTCCATTTTGTCCACAAGCGATGCTGAGATCATTATCCATGCGTTCGTTACATCTCGTCTCGATTACTGTAACGTATTATTTTCGGGCCTCCCTATGTCTAGCATTAAAAGATTACAGATGGTACAAAATGCGGCTGCTAGACTTTTGACAAAAACAAGAAAGTTTGATCATATTACGCCTATACTGGCTCACTTGCACTGGCTTCCTGTGCACCTAAGATGCGACTTTAAGGTTTTACTACTTACGTATAAAATACTACACGGTCAAGCTCCTGCCTATCTTGACGATTGTATTGTACCATATGTCCCGGCAAGAAATCTGCGTTCAAAGAACTCCGGCTTATTAGTGATTCCCAGAGCCCAAAAAAAGTCTGCGGGCTATAGAGCGTTTTCTATTCGGGCTCCAATACTATGGAATGCCCTCCCGGTAAAAGTTAGAGATGCTACCTCAGTAGAAGCATTTAAGTCTCATCTTAAAACTCATTTGTATACTCTAGCCTTTAAATAGACTCCCTTTTTAGACCAGTTGATCTGCCGTTTCTTTTCTTTTCTTTTCTACTCTGCTCCGGGGTGGACCGCTAGCCTGTCCATCAGATGGGGACATCTCTACGCTGCTGACCCGTCTCCACTCGGGATGGTTCCCGCTGGCCCCACCATGGACTGGACTTTCGCTGATGTGTTGGACTTTCACAATATTATATCAGACCCACTCGACACCGAGGATGTCGTTGTGGCTTGTACAGCCCTTTGAGACACTAGTGATTTAGGGCTATATAAATAAACATTGATTGATTGATTGAACAACAACAGAGCAACATCAGCAAATACGACATGTACAAATATGATGGTAAAAGTAATAGCAAATAAGCAGTTAGCGAAAATAATACAGAAATGACAATGAGCATTATTACACTAAAAATGGAGCAATATGAATACCAATAGAAATAGTGCTATTGATAATAAACAATACCAATACTTTTCCTTTATTATCAACAATACAATTGTTCAAATGCAACAATACATATACGTAATGATAACTTGAGATACGAAAGAATGCAGAAAAATGGAGGGGAAGAAAGAGAAGCAACCTACATTAACCTTGTAGATTGTTATAGTAACAATAGGTTAAGCTTTGTCAGTGTGCCATGTGTTATACCCAGTTTACCCTAGGGCAACAACGTTAATACATGTTTGATGAAACGTGATTATGTGCATGAGTGTATGTGTGCATATGTACTTGTATATGTACAGTATGTGTATATGTGTGTTTGTACAGTGAATGTATATGTATAGAATGTGTATGTGTGTGTTTGTACAGTGAATGTATATGTACAGTACGTGTATACAGTATGTGTGTTTGTACAGTGAATGTATATGTACAGTACGTGTATACAGTATGTGTGTTTGTACAGTGAATGTATATGTACAGTACGTGTATACAGTATGTGTGTTTGTACAGTGAATGTATATGTACAGTATGTGTATATGTGTGTTTGTACAGTGAATGTATATGTACAGTATATGTATGTGTGTGTTTGTACAGTGAGTGTATATGTACAGCAGGGGTCACCGACGCGGTGCCCGCGGGCACCAGGTCACCCGTAAGGACCAGATGAGTCGCCCGCGGGCCTGTTCTAAAAAATTTTTTTTTAAAAATAAAAATTTAAAAAAAAAATTTTTTTTTTTTTTTTTAAATTAAATCTACATAGAAAAAACACAAGATACACTTTCAATCAGTGCATCAACCCAAACAACCTCCCCCATGCACACTCATCCACACCCACTCACACAAAAGGGGTTATTTCTTTCTGCTACCAATATTCTGGTTCCCACAACATAGACAACACATCTGCAAGGGACACAGTCCATGAAGCACACATGATTGTATAGGCTGCTGGTCCACTAACATTTTCATTAATTACTATTTTTTATGTAATTATTTTTATATTGTTTTACTTTCTTTTTTATCCAAGAAAATGTTTTTTATTTATTTATCTTATTTTATTTTATTTTTTTAAAAAGGGCCTTATCTTCAACAGACCAGGTTGTCAATGAAATTAGATTTGTTTAAAGGTTTTTTTTTAACCAGGCCCAGTCCAGATAATGTCCAAGTCGGACTCAGCAACACACACCTTCATTCATGTACACAGAAAAAAATTAGGGAACACAACAGATTGCATATAATTTATAAACAAAATTACATTTTCAAAATAAGCATTTATGTACAGTCCAGATTATGTCCAGGTCACTCAAATTAGGGAACACAACAACAGATATCATATAATCTATAAACATAATTATACTTTCAAAACAAGCCTTTGAGGACTTCTCATCTTTTTTTTTAATGTTTTTTGGCATCATTATCGTTTTCAACCATGTAACTTTCTAAAATTAGAAAATACTGAATAAATGTTTTAAAGAAAGTAATACTAAGTGAATATCTGTTTTTGGCCTTAAAAATAAACATTTTACCGAGTACTATAATTAAATTGACTAAATCATGATTGTCAATGAACTCTCCTAAAATAACAGAAACCACATTAAGCTTCATAAACAAACCAATCCTTAAACACATTTTTTCAACTTCCACCCAAAATAAAGACACAATATGACAATACCAAAACAAATGCATGGTGGATTCAGGCTCCTGACAACAAAATCGGCAATCATCTGACTCTGTCATATTCCATATTTTTAACATTTTCCCTGTGGGTAAGAAGTTATAAATAATTTTAATTTGAAAATAACAATTTTGCACATCTATAGTGGTTTTATAGATTAGTTTGAATATGGCATCCCATGGCAACGGGCAGTCAAAAAAGTCCTCCCATTTTCCATTTGTGTTGTATGAGGCAGCCTTCAAAGATTTCTTTATTAAATAAAAATTATATATTTTTCTATTTATTTTAGTTCCTTTTTGCCAACTAGAATTTCTTGTTAGAGGTTTACAAACTAATAATTTAGTAGTTCCATAATTAATTATTTGTTTCCATCTTTTCCCAATTCCTCCAGTTAGTTGATAAAATGAAAAGGTTGAGCAAGCATCACCATACGTAGCTCTAAAGTCATCATACTTCATAATTTTACCATTCTCATTGATAATATCATTGACAAAAATATATCTTTCAAACATATTTTTCCAAAAGAAAGGCTTTCCATCTATTACAATATTAGAGTTCATCCATATTAACTGCTGCAAAATATCGTCTCTTTTTTCTGGCACAGAAGTTTCAGGCCCCCATATTCATACTCTTTGTACAAAACCTTTCTTTTAATCTTTTCTGGTTTGCCGTTCCAGACAAAATCGAAGACCCTCCGCTCATAAATCTTAAAAAAGTTTTGTGATGGAGCTGGTAATGACAAAAACAAATAAATAAATTGAGGAATAATTAACGAGTTGGCAATAGACATTTTACCATACAAGGTTAGGGATTTCCCTTTCCATAATTGCATAATTTTGTCCAGCTTTCTTAGTCGATTATCATAATTTACTGAGCCTAGATCTTCCAGATTCTCTGGGACAACAACACCAAGTATGTTAACTGGTCCATCTGTCCACAAAAAAGGCACTTTGCGTTCCATTCGAAAGGACGTTCCCTTTAGATTTCCGATCCTTAACATTTTACATTTATCATAATTAAGCTTGAGGCCAGATTGCTGTGAAAATATGTCCAAAAGATTTAGAAGGTTCCGCAAACAATGAGGAAAAATCTTATCTTTGTGAATCAGCCTTTTCTGACATGGACTTCATCAAGAACAAACACAGAACACGCCTCACTGATGCACATCTGCAAGACTCACTCAGAGTTGCAGTGTCAAGTTACACACCAGAGTACAACACACTAGTTAACAGCATGCAATGCCAGGCTTCCCACTAACTGACAAAGAAACAGATAACAGATTTGGTGTCCAGTTCAAAGTGTGACATGATTTAAAAATTTGAGAGTTTACTTTTGTATTTTACATGAGTTATTATTTGTACAAACATGGTGCAAAGTAATTCATGATTTGTTAAAAAATGTTAGTGGCTAGCTAGTTAAAAATGGGATATTGTGATTTCACAAGACTGTCTTAGAAGTCATTTGAAAATGTTCAATTTGAAAAATGTGCACTTAGAGAAAATATAAAAATAAAGTGTTGCATATTGATATTTATCTGTTTCTATATATATTTATTGTGAGAAATCATTAAGATGATCAGTGTTTCCACAAAGATAAATATCATTAATTATTAATAATAACAGAGTTAAAGGTAAATTGAGCAAATTGGCTACTTCTGGCAATTTATTTAAGTGTGTATCTAACTGGTAGCCCTTCGCATTAATCAGTACCCAAGAAGTAGCCCTTGGTTTCAAAAAGGTTGGTGACCCCTGATGTACAGTATGTGTATATGTATGTTTTTACAGTGAATGTATATGTACAGTATGTGTATACAGTATGCTTGTATAATGAGCGTGCGTGTGGATGTACAAACTTTGAGTGTGTAAATATGTACTGTATTTGTATATGTATGTGGGAGCGTAGGTACCTATGTATGTGTGTATGTGTGTATGTGAGTATATGTGAATTTGCATGGACAATACATTTGACTCCCAGTGTGTGCGGGAGCTAGAGTACGGCCCCAGCCTCCCCGAGAGCCCATCCCCCAAACAGTAGGTGTAGTGCCCAGGGAACCAGGGACCACCGCCCCCACGCAGCCAAGCCGGACAGTGACAGGAACCCCAGAGCCTGGCCCACCGCGCCGCCCACAAGGGCCAGCAGCAGGCCGCAGACAGACACACCCGGCAGAGGACAAGGCACGAGAAAAGCAGGGGGAAGCCAGACCCCAAGCCAGCGAGAGACCACACCCCCCACGGACAGAAAGGCGAGACCCCCCGCAACCGGACGGGAAGACCGCCCCCACCCCACCGGCAACCGGGCCCCCACGAGCCCACCCCCACCCCCGGAGAGCGCGGCGAGGCCAGCCCACGGCCACCCCTCCCAAGCCGGCCGCCACAGGACCACCCAGCACGGGGCCACGGGAACCACCCACCCCACCCGCAGGGACCCCAACGATGGAGATGGAACAACCAGCAACCGCCCCCGCTGAGCCCCCCCCCCCCTGAGGTAGGGGAAAATAAATAAATAAAATAAATAATAATAATAATAATAATAATATTAATAAAATATATTAAAAAATAAGAATAAATAAATAATTAAATCTATTTAAAAATAAAAAATTTAAAAAAAGAATTAAAAGAAGATCACAGACATGCTGACACACAAGGTCGCTACCCCAACAACTGGCCGACTCGCAGCACCCCGGAATACCCTGCAGCACCAAGCTACCCCAGTAGACGCAGGGACCAGACCCAGCAGGCCCCAACCAAGACGGGCACCCGGAAGGGACGGACGGTGGGACCAGGAGCTCCAGACACGCAGTCCGATTACAATTTAGATATCAGACCCAGGAGGGCTGAGGTCAAAGGTCAATAGTGGTAGTAGTAGGTACTGCTTCTTTTCTGACATTCTGCCCGGCAACAGTGATTTACTAATTGCTCTTAAAAACACCAGTAATTATTTGTCTAGATGTGTTTTACATTTTAGATTATTTTAAAAAAATGTTCAACATAGTTTTTTTTTACTGTAGGTCACATATATAGGACTTTTTGAATGTTCAACTCACATCTGGAGATGTAAATTATGAGATCGTATTTAACTTGTTTTTTAGGGTACTTTATATTAGGTTCATCTGTAGGTTTTTACATTCTTACCTCACATTTAATAGCACGTTTGGCCACAGATCTAGCTTTTTTTTAAATTTTATTTTATTTACATCTGCACATGTCTAAGATCCCATCCCTATTTTTTTTTTTTATATATATATGTACAATAAGATCATCTGTAAGTATTTATAATGTACTTCAGTTGTTGGATTTTCACATATGTTGATTTTTTTAGATGACACATTTATAATTATTAGGTCACATCTTGTGTTAACTTACATTTTGTGTAGATTGTTTTAAATTTATTTAATTTTCTAGGTCACAAATGTACGTTTTTATTTTATTTTAGGCCAAATCTTTAGGGTTTTAAAAATATATACCATTTAAGTTGTATAGACTAAATACATTTTTAACATTCTCTTGAGACTTTTTTTATTTTTATTTTTTTATGATCACAGATGTAGAGTAAATTTTAGGTCACATAAGTAGTTTATTTATGGTTTTGTTTCACAATTTATGGATTACATTTGTGGTTTCTTTACAAATATATATCATGTCTTTTTTCCCCAAACATTTTCTGTGGGTTTTATTTTTTACTTGATTAAATTTTTTGGATCACTATGTCGTTACTTTATTTCCAAATAAATCTGTAAGATTTGTTATTTTTAGGTTACATCTCTATTTTTATTTATTTATTTATACAAATTATAAGTTACATACTTTTGAAAAAATATATTATTTTATATAGGTGTAGATCTGTAGGTATTCATATATATTGTTTAATTAATTATATTTGTTACATCACATTTATAGCTTTGTTAAATGCAAAATGTATAATCTCAACGTCACGTGGGTGTTTTTACAACATTTTCTGCAGATTTTTAAAATGTATTAAAAAATTTTGATCACAAATGTAGTTGCTTTTTTAGATCACATCTGTAAGTTTTTATTTTAAGTACAATTTTTAAGTTTAAAAAAATATATATATAGGTCATTTTTAAGACTTTACATAGATTTAATTTGAATTATTTGTTTTATTTATCTATTTACTTACTTTTTTAGATAACTTATGCAGTTGCTTTTTTAGATCACATCTGTTAGATTTTTTAATCCTCCATCCATCCATCCATCTTTTTCCGCTTATCTGGGGTTGGGTCACGGGGGCAGCAGCCTAAGCAGGGAAGCCCAGACTTCCCTCTCCCCAGTCACTTCGTCCAGCTCCTCCCGGGGGATCCCGAGGCGTTCCCAGGCCAGCCGGGAGACATAGTCTTCCCAACGTGTCCTGGGTCTTCCCCGTGGCCTCCTACCGGTCGGACGTGCCCTAAACACCTCCCTAGGGAGGCGTTCGGGTGGCATCCTGACCAGATGCCCAAACCACCTCATCTGGCTCCTCTAGATGTGGAGGAGCAGCGGCTTTACTTTGAGCTCTTCCCGGATGGCAGAGCTTCTCACCCTATCTCTAAGGGAGAGCGCCGCCACCCGGCGGAGGAAACTCATTTCGGCCGCTTGTGCCCGTGATCTTGTTCTTTCGGTCATAACCCAAAGCTCATGACCATAGGTGAGGATGGGAATGTAGATCGACCGGTAAATTGAGAGCTTTGCCTTCCGGCTTAGCTCCTTCTTCACCACAACGGATCGATACAGCGTCCGCATTACTGAATACGCCGCACCGATCCGCCTTTCGATCTCACGATCCACTCTTCCCTCAGTCATGAATAAGACTCCGAGGTACTTGAACTCCTCCACTTGGGGCAGGGTCTCCTCCGCAACCCTGAGATGGCACTCGACCCTTTTCCGGGAGAGAACCATGGACTCGGACTTGGAGGTGCTGATTCTCATCCCAGTCGCTTCACACTCAGCTGCGAACCGATCCAGTGAGAGCTGAAGATCCTGGCTAGTTGAAGCCATCAGGAGCACATCATCTGCAAAAAGCAGAGACCTAATCCTGCAGCCACCAAACCAGATCCCCTCAACGCCTTGACTGCGCCTAGAAATGCCGTCCATAAAAGTTTTGAACAGAATCGGTGACAAAGGGCAGCCGTGGCGGAGTCCAACCCTCACTGGAAACGTGTCCGACTTACTGCCGGCAATGCAGACCAAGCTCTGGCACTGATCAAAAAATCTCCTCTCTGAGCTGCCACCTTACCGTGGTAGAGGAGTTTGTGTGTCCCAATGATCCTAGGAGCTATGTTGTCCGGGGGCTTTATGCCCCCTGGTAGGGTCTCCCAAGACAAACTGGTCCTAGGTGAGGGATCAGACAAAGAGCAGCTCGAAGACCTCCATGAAAAATAAAAGCAAAGGACCCAGATTTCCCTCGCCCGGACGCGGGTCACCGGGGCCCCCTTCTGGAGCCAGGCCCGGAGGTGGGGCACGATGGCGAGCGCCTGGTGGCCGGGCCTGTCCCCATGGGGCCCGGCCGGGCACAGCCCGAAGAGGCCATGTGGGTCCCCCCTCCAATGGGCTCACCACCCATAGCAGGGGTCATAGAGGTCGGGTGCGATGTGAGCTGGGCGGTAGCCGAAGGCAGGGCACTTGGCGGTCCGATACTCGGCTACAGAAGCTAGCTCTTGGGACGTGGAATGTCACCTTTCTGGGGGGGAAGGAGCCTGAGCTAGTGCGCGAGGTGGAGAAGTTCCGGCTAGATATAGTCGAACTCACTTCGAAGCACAGCAAGGGCTCTGGAACCAGTTCTCTCGAGAGGGACTGGACTCTCTTCCACTCTGGCGTTGCCGGCAGTGAGAGGCGACGGGCTGGGGTGGCAATTCTTGTTGCCCCCCGGCTCAAAGCCTGCACGATGGAGTTCAACCCGGTGGACGAGAGGGTAGCTTCCCTCCGCCTTCGGGTGGGGGACGGGTCCTGACTGTGGTTTGCGCTTACACGCCAAGCCGCAGCTCAGAGTACCCACCCTTTTTGGATTCACTCGAGGGAGTACTTGAGAGTGCTCCCCCGGGTGATTCCCTCGTTCTACTGGGGGACTTCAACGCTCATGTTGGCAACGACAGTGAAACCTGGAGAGGCGTGATTGGGTAGAATGGCCGCCCGGATCTGAACCCGAGCGGTGTTTTGTTATTGGACTTTTGTGCCCGTCACAAATTGTCCATAACGAACACCATGTTCAAACATAAGGGTGTCCATATGTGCACTTGGCACCAGGACACCCTAGGCCGCAGTTCCATGATCGACTTTGCAGTTGTGTCATCGGATTTGCGGCCTCATGTTTTGGACACTCGGGTGAAGAGAGGGGCGGCGCTTTCTACCGATCACCACCTGGTGGTGAGTTGGCTGCGATGGTGGGGGAGGATGCCGGACAGACCTGGCAGGCCCAAACGCATTGTGAGGGTTTGCTGGGAACGTCTGGCAGAGTCTCCTGTCAGAGAGAGTTTCAATTCCCACCTCCGGAAGAACTTTGAACATGTCACGAGGGAGGTGCTGGACATTGAGTCTGAATGGAACATGTTCCACACTTCTATTGTCGAGGCGGCTGATTGGAGCTGTGGCCGCAAGGTAGTTGGTGCCTGTCGTGGCGGTAATCCTAGAACCCGTTGGTGGACACCAGCGGTGAGGGATGCCATCAAGCTGAAGAAGGAGTCCTATCGGGTTCTTTTGGCTTATAGGACTCGTGAGGTAGCGGACAGGTACCGACAGGCCAAGCGGTGTGCGGCTTCAGCGGTCGCGGAGGCAAAAACTCGGACATGGGAGGAGTTCGGGGAAGCCATGGAAACCATTCGCCGCCTCAGGAAGGGGAAGCAGTGCACTATCAACACGTGTATGGTGAGGATGGTGTTCTGCTGACCTCGACTGCGGATGTTGTGGATCGGTGGAGGGAATACTTCGAAGACCTCCTCAATCCCACCAACACGTCTTCCTATGAGGAAGCAGTGCCATTTTTTAATCCTAATGTTTTTCAATTTGGGCCACATTTGTGCATTTTTTAAATCTTTAAGTCACATCTGTAGCCTTTTATTACATTTAAGATAACATCTGTTTTTTTGTGCATATTTCCCCCCTAAGATACAAATCATTAATGGTGCAGTGAGAATGAAGACGAATTGCCACGTGCAGCACGTAACCTTCATTTAGGGTAACTGGGCGTAATCAAGAAGAAGATGGCCGACGCATCTGTCAAGTGTCAACGTTGCCAATATGCGTAGCACTACAAGACCAACAAACATATGTCAGCATCTCTCAGCTTGAATCATCCTCAGAACTCGCAAGAACAATTGATAATTCACACTAAAGAATAATTTGATCACGCGGCGTCAGCTTTAATCTAAATGTAAATGAGCAGCACATGTGTGTAACCTCTAGAAGGTTGAGAAGGAGCGCGTAATAACGTGTTGAAGCAGTGACATGCCGATGTAAGTAAACATGAAGGGAAGGACATTAGCGTTCAGTGCACACTTACATGTGATTACATCGTGTGTGCCATCTATGCGCACAATAACAACGTACACGGCAAAAACAAAAAGCTAACTTCTGTATGTATTTTGAGGCGACATCAGCAAAATCCTGGAGAACAACTCCGTGAGCGCAAGTCAGAGTTCAAATCATGTTCGTTATGTTAGCCTATATTGACGTACATTGAGGGGCGGGGTTAACAGTGATTCATGATCAAATTAGTGCATTCTCAAGTTTCTGTCAGTCCTATAATCTTAAAGGGGTCATGTTATGATTTCCCCCCTACATTTAAAACACTTCCTAGGTTTGATCTGAGGATAGCTGGACAAAGATGTTAAGTACAGTTCATAAGTCTCCCATCTCTCATTCAAGCTAATATAGGCCAGGGCAATTATTTTGACTCGGGAGGCCAAATTTTGAGGAAAAAATGTGTCTGGGGGCCGGTATATCTATTTTTAAGAACACTCATACAAAACCTCACAATAATGTCTGATTGAATGCTAAAAACGTTATGAACAAACCGCCTTAAAAACAGAATGGAATTTTACATGAGTGGGACACCCAGAATTTCCATGAAAATAAAGAATGTGGGATTTACAATATTAACTATGAAGGATAAAACACTGAATATTGACAACATATGAACGTCACACCCCCTCTCGATCGACATATTTTAATCAGGCAAAACGCAACAAAAATGCAACAAACAAAGCGAAATATGAACGCGAAGAGTAAAAAAAACCCACCTACAATCTGATGTATAACTAAGCTTTCGAACATTGTTGTAAAAATCTCATTCCGCGTCTTTCCCTGACACCCACATTTGACACTCTGTGGAAACGTTCCCCACCCACACTGCTTGGTGCCTCTTCTGAGCTGCTGTGATTTAGATTACCATAGTAACTAATTAGATTACCATAGTAACTAATTAGATTACCATAGTAACTAGTACATCATGCAAAAGCGCAGATTCCAACCATTGAAATACTTTGTATAGTTCAGGACATACGATTATTTGAAAACATCACTGCACATCATAATGGCAGCTACAGTTTCCATCTTAAAGATCTAAAACAATTTGGGGGGAATGTCCGCTGGGGCAGATTGAAAAGCTCAACGGGCCGCATGCGGCACCGGGGCCTTAATTTGCCCAGGTCTGGTTTAATACATTGTCCTTATTATACCGAGGTCTGACTAGCTAAGATGTATGACAGAATATCTGAGATCGTGTGATCGTTGTCAACAGTCTCCAGCTAGTTTAATTCATTTGTTTTGGCTCCGCCCATCCCTGTGCAGTTATTGGACAGACATTTTCAAGACTCTTGTCGATTGGTGAAAAGATTGAACTGAATCCTTTGAAGAGTAATTGCACTTTTTGTTCACATTCATTATAAAACACAACACATGTCTTTTTTTTTAGGATTTTAAAATGATAAAAGATGTGGCTCACATGAATCAAAGCACTTCACATTGAAAAACCCATTATCTACATATAAGCTACATTCACACCAAGGACACAAAGGGAGTGACTATAGGTGGAAACTGGATTTGAACTAGGTGTGTATAATATATATGTGAAGAAATAGTGATTATTGAAGGACCGCAATAATGACATGTACGCTGTGGCGTATTTACGTACATGTTACCTACATTGCGCAAGTTGTTTTCGTAGGTGAGCTAATGCAGATCCACACTGATGTCTGTCTCCTCAACTTAACAGTAATAACAAAATTAGAACCTTCCCAAATACACTATATTGCCAAAAGTATTTGTCCACCCATCCCAATGATCAGAATCAGGTGTCCTAATCACTTGGCCCGGCCACAGGTGTATAAAATCAAGCACTTAGGCATGGAGACTGTTTCTACAAACATTTGTGAAAGAATGGGCCGCTCAGTGATTTCCAGCGTGGAACTGTCATAGGCCACCTGTGCAACAAATCCAGTGGTGAAATTTCCTTGCTCCTAAATATTCCAAAGTCAACTGTCTGCTTTATTATAAGAAAATGGAAGAGTTTGGGAACAACAGCAACTCAGCCACGAATTGGTAGGCTACGTAAACTGACAGAGAGGGGTCAGCGGATGCTGAAAGCGCATAGTGCAAAGAGGTCGTCGACTTTCTGCACAGTCAGTTACAACAGCGCTCCAAACTTCATGTGACCTTCCAATTAGCCCACGTACAGTACGCAGAGAGCTTCATTGAATGGGTTTCCATGGCCGAGCAGCTGCATCTAAGCCATACGCCACCAAGTCCAATGCAAAGTGTCAGATGCAGTGGTGTAAAGCATGTCGCCACTGGACTCTAGAGCAGTGGAGACGCATTCTCTGGAGTGATGAATCATGCTTTTCCATCTAGCAATCTAATGGACGAGTCTGGGTTTGGAGATTGCCAGGAGAACGGTACATTTCGGACTGCATTGTGCCGAATGTGAAATTTGGTGGAGGAGGAATTATGGTGTGGGGTTGTGTTTCAGGAGTTGGGCTTGGTCCCTTAGTTCCAGTGAAAGGAACTTTGAATGCTCCAGGATACCAAAACATTTTGGACAATTCCATGCTCCCAACCTTGTGGGAACAGTTTGGAGCGGGTGCTTCTTCTTCCAACATGACTGTGCACCAGTGCACAAAGCAAGGTCCATAAAGAAATGGATGACAGAGTCTGGTGTAGATGAACTTGACTGGCCTGCACAGAGTCCTGACCTGAACCCGATAGAACACCTTTGGGATGAATTAGAACAGAGACTGAGAGCCAGGCCTTCTCGACCAACATCAGAGTGTGACCTCACCAATGCGCTTTTGGAAGAATGGTCGAAAGTTCCTATAAACACTCCGCAACCTTGTGGACAGCCTTCCCAGCAGAGTTGAAGCTGTAATAGCTGCAAAAGGTGGACCGACATCATATTGAACCCTATGGGTTAGGAATATGATGGCACTTCAAGTTCATATGTGAGTCAAGGCAGGTGGCCAAATACTTTTGGCAATAAAGTGTTTGTGAAGAAATAGTGATTATTGAAGGATTGCAAATGACATGTACGCTGTGGCGTATTTACCTACATGTTACCTACATTGCGTAAGTTGTTTTCGTAAGTGAGCTAATGTAGATCCACACTGATGTCTGTGTTTCCTCAACTTAACAGTAATAAAAAGATTAGAACCTTCCCAAATGTACTATACTACACTATACTATCCATCCATACATTATGTTACTGGTATTTATTTTCAGGTAAATAAAAAATAAAAAAATTAAAAGGTGTGGTCACTTATTTTGCAAAGTAGTAACTGAAGTGACTTTCTTGTCCATTTACATAATCTGGTCAGCATCCTAAATGTTTTCACTTTATCGAACTGCGCATGCAAGTGACATCAAAGCCACATTGGGGCCTGTCCGCGTTGATACTTGAAATCTAAACAGTCAGCTGCAAAAATCTTATTTCCAAAAAATCTGATCTGGTCCACTTTTGAGTGCAGAGTAAACGTAGTCTGAAAGTCTGTTTTCTTCAAGCGTCCTGCCTGGCGTAAGTAGGCCAAAGCCGACACCCACAATCAAACTTCATATTCATGCCGGCTTTGAGGAGGCCGTCCTAGGCGTTGCTGATGATTTATTGATATTTTGGGTCCTCTACCGGGTGCAGTTAATGGAGCTGAACTGATGAAGTTGCAGTATGCAGTGTTGTTTGTCACACACACTTCTTCTACTGCCTCCAATTCCTTTGCACACATCTACCACATATTTACTGTGTCTCTCTGTGGGATTAGGAAACATTATACAGATGGAAAGCAGCCCACTTAATGGGGATCTATTTCCAGGAAGTTATGTCCACTGTAGTGAGAAACATTTGGAGAAGTAACTGTGAATGGTGATAGATAGCATGCTATCTCTCATAAACAATCACTATTTGCCTGAGAGGGAAATTGTTGAAAAAGTAGAACACTGGTAACCAATATGAATAGTAAGGGGTATGGAAGAGGAAATTTGCATACAGTAAACACTCTTCACTCTTGGCTGGTATTGGAATCACATATTTATCAAATATACAGGCAAATACTCCTCATCTGTTGGATGGCTGCTGTGGCGTGTTAAAGCAGTGCTGGAAGTCTAAAAGAATAGTTTGTAATTCCAGTAAATAATCATTCAAAAAGTTGAAAAAGAAAAAATGGAGTATATATTTTCACATTTTACTTTCATGAGAGAAACGGATTTGGGACCTTTAGATATACAGTACAGGCCAAAAGTTTGGACACACTTTCTCATTGAATGCATTTTCTTTATGTCCATGACTATTGTAGGTTGTCACTGAAGGCATCAAAACTATGAATAAACACATGTGGAGTTATGAACTTAACAAAAAAAGGTTTAAATAACTGAAAACATGTTTTATATACTAGTTTCTTCAAAATAGACACCCTTTGCTCTGATTACTGCTTTGCACACTCTTGGCATTCTCTCGATGAGCGTCAAAAGGTAGTCACCTGAAAGGGTTTTCACTTCACAGGTGTCATAGTTTTGATGCCTTCAGTGACAATCTACAATGTAAATAGTCTTGAAAATAAAGAAAATGCAGTGAAATGAGAGCGTGTGTCCAAACGTTTGGCCTGTACTGTATATATATATATATATATATATATATATATATATATATATATATATATATATATATATATATATATATATATATATATATGTCATGATCCGTTACCCGGATCATGGCATGATGTATGTTTTTGGTAATGTTTCTGTGTTAGTCTGTTTCCTGGGAGCACCCTCTTTCCCTGTTTACTGTTGGTTTCCATGGGCACTGATTCTCCTCACCTGTCTTAGTTTAGCAATTAGTGTTCTCGCCAGGTGTTTTGGTTAATCACTCCCCTTTATAGTGTGCGGTCACCCAGCAGTAGTTGCTGGGTCAATGTTTGCTGTAGGCAACATTTACGTCTCATGTTTTTTTTTTCTCATCGCTGTAGCAAAGTCTAGCTTTCCTCGTTTTTTCACCTTTGGTGACATTTTGGTTTTGTTCTGCTCCACGCTTGCTAGCGTCCTCAGTTTTGTATTTTTGTCTTGCCTTTAATTTATTAAAATAATACTTCATCTTAACTCCACGACACTCCTGCTTGTCTCCTACCTTGGAAGGAACACAACAATCGCAGCCATGCGTCAGAGACGTAACAGATTGACCCAGCCAGACGAAGTGTTCCTGTCCAACATGGACAAGCAAGACATCCTCCGGGAGCTCAGAGCGGACGTCCAGCCATGGGAGAGCGAAGACGAAGCGGAGCTGTCCGAAGAAGACCTTCCGGCCGGCGCTCTGGTGGCATGGGGGCAGCTGATGGCGAAGTTGACGGAAGCAGAGACCCGCTTCCTCCCCCACTCTCAAGCCACCCGGACATCGTCCACGCCACCCGGTAAGCGAAGGCTCGGGCAGTGGGCAGGCACAGAGGCACATGCGTATGAGGGTTGCGAAATGGACACTTTTCCCCCAACGTTGTCTGCCAGGCTCTTCCCGTGCGGCTTCTCCTTCCCTCAGACACCACCTGCTGGCAATTGTCCAGAAAGACGCCAGCGGCGCTCACGCACAAGGCCAGCTCCCAGGCTTCCTAGAGCCCACCCGCCCGTGCCCTCTGCTCCCGCCGAACCCGCACAAGCGCTCCCCCCACCAGCTCCATCTAGCATCCGGAATCTGCTTCCTGAGGGGGGGGCCAGTGCTGGTAGCGTGTCAGCGGGGCAAGCAGACCTCATTCCACTGAGGTTGCTGCCTGCCTCTCCTCCAGCGGGGGAGCTGTCTGCTTCGGCCCTACTTCCTGCTCCTTTGGCTCCTCCCACGCCTGCCACGCTGACGCCACCATCAACGCTGGTGGTCCTGCAAACACCATCCTCTCCACCTCCTGCTCCAGCTCTGCAAAGCACACGAGACCCTGCAGAGACCGACCCAGTAAAAAGGGCATTGAACCAACAGGAAAAACAACTTGGACAACAGGAGGAACAGTTTGGCGTTCTTGGGGCTTGCGTCAACGCCATGGCGGAACGCCAAGATGCTCGCCTTGATGCTTTGGAGAGACAGCTGGGAAGTATACTCACCGCGCTGCAGGTGATGATTCCCCCTACGGCCCACCTAGCAGTCCAGCTGAGACCTCCGCCCACGCCGACAGACGAGCCGCCTGCTCCGCCTATGGCTCCGCCCACGCCGGCAGACGAGCCGCCTGCTCCGCCTATGGCTCCGCCCACGCCGGCAGACGAGCCGCCTGCTCCGCCTCTGGCTCCGCCCACGCCGGCAGACGAGCCGCCTGCTCCGCCTCTGGCTCCGCCCACGCCGGCAGACGAGCCGCCTGCTCCGCCCACGCCGGCAGACGAGCCGCCTGCTCCGCCCACGCCGGCAGACGAGCCGCCTGCTCCGCCCACGCCGGCAGACAAGCCGCCTGCTCCGCCCGCGCCGACAGACGAGCCGCCTGCTCCGCCTGCTCCGCCTCTGGCTCCGCCCACGCCGGCAGACGAGCCGCCTGCTCCGCCCACGCCGGCAGACGAGCCGCCTGCTCCGCCCACGCCGGCAGACGAGCCGCCTGCTCCGCCTATGGCTCCGCCCACGCCGGCAGACGAGCCGCCTGCTCCGCCTATGGCTCCGCCCACGCCGGCAGACGAGCCGCCTGCTCCGCCTATGGCTCCGCCCACGCCGGCAGACGAGCCGCCTGCTCCGCCTCTGGCTCCGCCCACGCCGACAGACGAGCCTCCTGCTTCCATGGCGATGCCTCCTGCTTCCATGGCGACGCCTCCTGCTGCTTCCACGGCGACGCCTCCTGCTTCCACGGCGACGACGCTTCCTGTTTCCACGGCGATGACGCTTCCCGCGGCTTCCACACCTGCCTCGCCTACCACGCCTCCCACGGCTTCTACGCCTGCTTCGCCGACGACGTGCCCACCTCCTCATGTCAGGCGGGCCGCACCACGGCGCCGCCCACCTACTCGTGTCTGGCGGGCCACACCACGGCGCCGCCCACCTCCTCGTCTCTGGACTTTTTATGGACGCTTTTGGCGCCAACAGCAGCGACGCCCAGGACTTGGGTGTAGGACTGAAAGACTGCTGAGGTTCTGGCGTCAGTCTCGTCCGCCTCCTCAACGGCCACAGACATGGCCATTCCGAGGTCGCCCGCCTCGACAAAGGCGGCGACAATCTACTCGCCGCCGCCACCTGACTTGTCCCCGGTGGCTTCGGGGACACATGGCTGGGCGGCCCACCACCAAGACCTCCCTCCACCCTCCCGTGACTTTTGACTTATTCTGGAGGGTTTTTTTTTTTTTTTTTTTTTTTTTTTTAGGGGAGGGGTTTCTAGTTTGGGACGTCTGGGATCCGTCCCTTAAGGGGGGGGTTATGTCATGATCCGTTACCCGGATCATGGCATGATGTATGTTTTTGGTAATGTTTCTGTGTTAGTCTGTTTCCTGGGAGCACCCTCTTTCCCTGTTTACTGTTGGTTTCCATGGGCACTGATTCTCCTCACCTGTCTTAGTTTAGCAATTAGTGTTCTCGCCAGGTGTTTTGGTTAATCACTCCCCTTTATAGTGTGCGGTCACCCAGCAGTAGTTGCTGGGTCAATGTTTGCTGTAGGCAACATTTACGTCTCATGTTTTTTTTTTCTCATCGCTGTAGCAAAGTCTAGCTTTCCTCGTTTTTTCACCTTTGGTGACATTTTGGTTTTGTTCTGCTCCACGCTTGCTAGCGTCCTCAGTTTTGTATTTTTGTCTTGCCTTTAATTTATTAAAATAATACTTCATCTTAACTCCACGACACTCCTGCTTGTCTCCTACCTTGGAAGGAACACAACAATCGCAGCCATGCGTCAGAGACGTAACAATATATATATATATATATATATATATATATATATATATATATATACATATATATATATATATATATATATATATATATATACTATATATATATATATATATATTTTTTTTTTTTTTTTTCTCAAACAAACACTTAATATATAACTTAAAATAACAATTTAAATCAGTTTTGTTGTTGTTCCAGTTAAGATTTAAATCCAGCAGCCTCATTCTAATTCAACATTGCACGTGTAGTTTTCTCCTTTTAAGAAATTATGGGTTATTGTGGAAAAAAACAAAACATACACAAAATTGTATATGTTTAGGTCTAAAGTTGTGGATGTGGTGAAAGTAGGATTTTTTTTCATTGTTAAATGTGTTTTATGAGAGGACCATTAACCAACGTTTTAAATTATGCATTACCATCCATGTTGTTATCTATTATGAAACGAGTCAACGCCGTAATGGCCTCATCCCAACAACTTTGCACTTAATTTTTGGATAAATGTTGTATATTTTGTATTTTTTCCCAAATGAAGATTTTAGGTGTTTGTTTTTTTTCACAAAAAGTACAAAAAACTATAAAGAATTAAAAACGTTATATTTTGGGTAGGTCTGAAGTTGTTGAAAATATTAAAAATGTTGAATAAAGGAAAAAAATATATATACATACTGTATATATATATATATATATATATATATATATATATATATATATATACACACACACACACACACATCTTTTTAAAACATTTGTTGATTGAGATTTTTTGACACACAGTTAACATAAATACATTACACTACAAATCAAATGTTTTTTCCCCCCACCCAATATATACATATAAAATGATTAAACTTTGTACTTAATTTAAAAAATATATATAATAATAATAATTTGTTTGTCTCCTCCTCACCACAAAACGGTTAATGGTTTTAAAATGATAGTTTTCATAGAAAGAAAGTGGAAAAAAGTATTGAGGAAACTACTTTTTAAAATATTTTAGAAAGACTGTTTTAAAACCTAAGGATAAAAAGTCATTAAAAAAAATCTAATTTCCTCCCAAAATGGAAATGCATCAAAATTCAATGTTGTTAATAACTATACGTTAAAATCAATGTTATCTATATTATTGACAGGGTCAAGACCGTAATCGCCTCATCACAATTATTCAACTTTTGCACTACATTTCTTTTTATGCCAATAACACATTGACACATTACCGAGCGTCAAAAAAAGAAGTATTTTAAAAATAACCAAATGACATCAACATAAGGTGTGATTGAATGATGGGTTCTCACTTATCTGTTAAGCGCTTTTTAGTGTCTAGAAAAGCGCTGTATAAATCTAACCCATTATTATTATTATCATTATTATAATACCAGCTAACAACACTGTGCTGAGTAACAGATACACAAAAAAAACTAAGCATTTGGCAAGGATTTGTATTACTTTTCATGGTCATTTTAGGCAACAAAAGCTATTTCTTAATGTTTCAATTCATCTTTTAAATCCAATTGATTAAATATGCAACCAGATTAATTTGGCGTGATGAAAACTTTAATGAAAACAAGCCCGCTGATGTGTGCTGATCACCAAAGGATGTGTCAAGAGGCCTCAAAAGATAGCTGAGAAAGAGATTGTTGTATCAGCGTAACCCTTTGACACCTCGTCAATCATTCACTTGTTGGTGTGTATCGTTAAAATCCCAGCGCGCACCTCAAGGTAAATGATATTTCACCTGCTGCATGGCAAACTCAGATACTTGGTGATGTTGAACATGGCAGGGGAAACGTCTTTGCATTTGTTGTTGGCTCTTTACCTGCTGTGTGACACCACACTGTGCACGGTGAGACTAGTCTATCCTTTATTTGATCTGATCACATTTATTTATTTGTATGTTTTTTCTCTCTTTGGTGCAGCCCACACACATTTTACAAGGTAGGTGACGGCAATATGATACTGTACGTAAAATATATACAGCACTACTTTTATTCTATAACAGACTTTGACGTGGACGGTGGACGAGATAGGGACATTTTTGAAATCAATGAAGGTACACAAGAACAGAGTGTGATAATAATAATAATAATCCTTGAATCTGCTGGATTTTAAATGTGATTCGTTTTGCTTGGATTTAACAGAAGCAGGATTAAATCTGGCGGAAGGTGACATTGTGCTTGACGAGGTAAATCGTACTCTTTTAATCAAAATATTATTCATATACAGTACAGGCCGAAAGTTTGGACACACCTTCTCATTTCAATGCATTTTCTTTATTTTCATGACTATTTACATTGTAGATTGTCACTGAAGGCATCACAACTATGAATGAACACATGTGGAGTTATGTACTTAACAAAAAAAGATGAAATAACGGAAAACATGTTTTATATTCTTGTTTCTTCAAAAGAGCCGCCCTTTGCTCTGATTACTGCTTTGCACACTCTTGGCATTCTCTCAATGAGGTTCAACCACACCTGTGAAGTGAAAACAATTTCAGGTGACTACCTCTTGAAGCTCATCGAGAGAATGCCAAAAGTGTGCAAAGCAGTAATTAGAGCAAAGGATGGCTATTTTGAAGAAACTAGAATATAACTTGTCCAGGGTGTACCCCGCCTTCCGCCCGATTGTAGCTGAGATAGGCTCCAGCGCCCCCCACACCCCCAAAGGGAATAAGCGGTAGAAAATGGATGGATGGATGGATAGAATATAAAACATGTTTTCAGTTATTTCACCTGTTTTTGTTAAGTACATAACTCCACATGTGTTCATTCATAGTTTTGATGCCTTCAGTGACAATCTACAACTAAATAGTCATGAAAATAAAGAAAACGTGTAGAATGAGGAGAAGGTGTGTCCAAACTTCTGGCCTGTACTGTACATTGTTATAATTTCTTTGTTGTTTTTTGGAATGTGCAGAAACAGTCGAGAAACTCCATCATAGGTGATGAGTACAGGTGGCCTCTGACCATTCCATACTACATGGAGGACGACCTCGGTGAGTCGCGCGTGAAGTTAAACTGCAAAACGTCTATTTTTATATATATATTTAAAATAGTTGTATAATAAATGCATCATTGTAGAGGTGCATGTCAGGTGTTCCTCATATTTTGACTCTATCTTCTAGCTCGGTGGTTTTCAAACTTTTCCCGCCAAATACCACCTCAGAAAAAACACGGATCTCCTAGAATCAACATAACGACCAACATTCAAATACAGTAGCGTAGTAGGCCAAATTATTCATTAAATACAAGGTTATCTCACAAGTAAGGTTACACACAGTTTGAACAGTAACCAACGTGTCCGAATATAGGAAAATAAAACACTGTACTTGAATTAACGATTCTATGGCATACCACACTTTTTCAGCAGGCGAGCTACTTTTCAAATGAACAAGTCGAGGTGATCTACCTCATCTTCATATATATATATAAGCTGTATATTTTTATATTGTAGCGGTTGATTTAAGGACATAATTCACCACACCCGTTACTTGACTTTGTCATCATCATACACTGTACTGTTCGATTGTGCACATGACAATGTTGTTCTTGTTTAGCATTCATGTGTGCAGTTAAGAGCGAGTAATTTGGCACGGCCCCTTTAAGTGGCTGTCAGGAGATTCTCCCAAAGGTGGGGGTTTGTTGTTCCCGCCATTTTTGGGTGTGTGATGTAAGCGTTCATTCTTGCTGGTTCTTGATGAACAAACGACGCACACGTTTTTTTGTGTCAACGATACTTCAAGTTGTCTTGCTTTCACGCTACAAGCACAAAAATATATATATACAATACTATATCTATAATTTCTATTTATTTATTCATGAAAAATTATTTTTTTGTTAACAAGTTAAAGGTGTTTAATAAACATACAAGCATGTTTAACACATATAGATTCATTTATTTCATGAAGACAAGAATATAAGTTGGTGTATTACCAGATTCTGATGACTTGCATTGATTGGAATCAGACAGAATTCATAGTAGTGCTGATAACTTCCACATTTTCAAACTTACATTGTGGAGGAGAAAAAAAAGTCCTCCTTTCTGTCCAATACCACATGAAAGTGGTTGGTTTTTGGCATTTATTCGTCCAGCTTCAATATTCGTTTTGATACACTTTACAAGAAATACATTGACGGCAAACTCCGTAGCTCACTAGCTTGTGTGTACTAGTTTTCTGAGACTCTTATTTTGTTAGCGCAGGCAGGACGGCGCACCACAAGACAGGAAATGTGCAGTCGGTCTTTAGGTTTTTGACGGAAGGTATGGCGGGAGAGTCTGCCAAACTAAAAAGTATTTCTCCCCTTCCTGTCGGTCATTTTTTCTTAATACTGAGTTTGCAGCAGCCAACGCTTTTTCACAAGATCCCCGGGTGCCAAGAATGTCAATCAAGTGACGAAAATGAAGATTAATGATCGCTAATTTTTAGGTTTATTTTTTTAATGCCTGGCTAGCGATCGACTGACACACCCTCCACCATTGACGTAATGGGCACGCCTGCACTCAATGGAACGTACCGCTAATGGTGCACGTACCACAGTTTGACAATCACTGATCCAGCTCAAAATAAATATTAGATATGACACACTGTTCTTCTATGGACTTCATGACTCAAGTTTTGATACAGCACTTGTATTATTATAGCAGGTGCACCTAACGTATTGGTCTATTTTTACAATAAATTGTTACTGTTTTCACTTTTAGCACTTCTTTTTCCCTGCAGAGATCAACGCTAAAGGTGTAATCCTGAAGGCCTTTGAGCAGTACCGTCTCAAGACCTGCATCCACTTCACGCCGTGGACAGGGGAAGAGAACTACATCTCCATCTTTAAAGGCAGCGGGTATTGTGATTACTTGGTAATACTTGGGATAAGTACTGTGGCTCTGATATCGCGTACTATCTCAAAGGTGCTTCTCTTCTGTGGGCAACCGGCGAGTGGGTAAGCAGCGGCTGTCGATCGGCAGCAACTGTGACCGCATCGCCACCATCGAACACGAGTTTCTTCATGCTTTGGGTTTCTGGCACGAGCAGTCCAGGGCGGACCGAGACGATTACGTCACCATTATGTGGGACCGCATCTCAGAAGGTATTTTACCAGCAGCGACAGTGCGCATCTTATTTAGGGGCTTTTCATTAAAACAGCAGTCATGACCGCGTGTGACACTTTGAGGATAATAATAATAATCATCACTACTGTACATTGCAGTAATACACTGTGACAGAATACAAATAATGTTGAGTTATACTGTCAGAGAGACCGACTGCTGCTTTAACCACATGTTCACTGCAGCACACTGAGAAAGATAACACTGCAAATCCATTCAAATATTAATATTAAAACTCAATTATTAACAGTTGTCAGTATGATATAATGCAGTTGTTGGAGAAATATTATTTTAGGACCATGTTTATTTTGAAGTTTGAATTACTACTGAGATCTGTTCTTTACTGTAAAAAAAATTGCTCAATATTAATATTCCTGAATAAAATTATATTGATGACAATTAAAATATATATATATATATATATATATATATATATATATATATATATATATATATATATATATATATATATATATATATATATATATATATATATATATATATAAAGTTGGCATAATGAAATTAATATTAATTTAACATCATGTCTACTTTTGTGGTTGGAAAATATATATATATATATATATATATATATATATATATATATATATATATATATATATATATATATATATATATATATATATATATATATATATATATATATATTAGGGGTGTCAGGAAAACGATTTAAATTTAATTAAATACAATTTTGAAAATGAACTATGTTTGTGTGTATATATATATATATGTATATATACACATACACATATATATATATACATACATATGTATATATATACATACATATGTATATATATACATATATATGTATGTATATACATACATATGTATATATATACATATGTATGTATATACATATATTTATATATATATATATAAATATATATATACATACATACATATATACTGTACATATATTTATATATATATAAATATATATATACATACATACATATACATAAACATATATATGTATAGCATTTTATCAAACAAAACCAGTTTTTTTAATGTAATATATAAATTGCCCCCATGAATCGAATCCAATCATGTGGTGCCAAAAGATTATATATATATATATATATATATATATATATATATATATATATATATATATATATATATATATATATATATATATATATATATATATATATATATATATATACAGTAAAACATATTATATATTAAAATATATACCAGTATATCTAAATATATATTTGAAGTTATAACTATAATTGATTTTCATTTATATTTTAAATGTATATTCAAGTTAAATAACATAACTGTACAGTATATAGTGCCACAATATATTTTCTTCATTAATATTACTATTTATTATTATTAATATGTATATCTTTTCTTAAGTGTAGTACAAATATCATTATGTTTAAGCCTGTTTGAGAATCTCATCTGTATGTAAAATCAATAAGTTATAATCATAATTATTATTACCCCTAAAATACATAATAGATCAATAAATATTGGATAGCAAACAAACTGCAAACTCAACAATACCTTTCGAAGAGCATCAACCACACCTTTTTCCATTGGATGTGAATTTGCAACAATTAGCAAACAAGTCACACGATGTTGTGGGGTGGCAAGCACTTGTTTTAGTGCTCGGGTGATAAAGGTGCTGATAAGCATTATCGCTGTTTGATATCTACACTCGCCCACCCTCATCCAATCATTTGCAGAGAGAACTTTGATATGTCATTAATTGTTCTAATCAGGTATGTTAGTCAATCACATAAACAATAAAATACCTTTTGGTGCAAGGCAAGGACCACAACTTTAAGACGTACAACGACACCACCTCCAGCTCACTGGGCGTCCCTTACGACTACGGCTCCATGATGCACTACAGCAAGACGGCCTTCAGGAACGGCAGCGAGCCCACCATCGTCACCAAGATCGCCGCCTTCAGCGACGTCATCGGCCAGAGGATGGAGTTCAGCGACAACGACTTGCTGAAGCTGAGCCGCCTCTACAACTGCAGTGAGTAATTGTTTTATTGCCTTGTTATTCAGTTTGTTATTAGACAATGGCAGCATAAACATTTACCTGGGTGCATATTAAAATTACTTTATAGCCGTTCAAAGACCGCTTGTCTTCCAGCTCAGGGATCCACTTTTCTGGACTCATGTGACTTTGAACGCGAGAACATCTGCGGGATGATCCAAGGACCGGGGGACTCGGCCGACTGGTATAGAGTGTCCAAAGCGGCAGGCGGGCCCAACACAGACTACTCTAACTTGGGCAAATGCTCTGGTGAGGGATCATAAACTCACAGGACACTTGATTAGGTACACATGCACAGTCTAATGCAGGGGTCTTGGGGGGCCGCATTGGTCGAAGGCCGAAAGCTGACTGCATGTAAAGTAACACTGTATATATATATATACACACACACATACATATATATGTGTGTGTATATATATGTATATATATATATATATATATATATATATATATATATATATATATATATATATATATATATATATATATATATATATATATATATATATATATATATATATATATATATATATATATGTATGTATATATACATATACATACATATACAGAGTCGCGATCAAATTTTTCATACACTTGTAAAGAACATAATGTCATGGCTGTCTTGAGTTTCCAATACTTTCTACAACTCTTATTTTTTTGTGATAGAGTGATTGGAGCACATACTTGTTGGTCACAAAATACATTCATGAAGTTTGGTTCTTTTATGAATTTATTATGGGTCTACTGAAAATGTGACCAAATCTGCTGGGTCAAAAGTATACATACAGCAATGTTAATAATTGGTTACATGTCCCTTGGCAAGTTCCACTGCAATAAGGCGCTTGGTAGCCATCCACAAGCTTCTGGAAAGCTTCTGGTTGAATTTTTGACCACTCCTCTTGACAAAATTGGTGCAGCTAAATTTGTTGGTTTTCTGATATGGACTTGTTTCTTCAGCATGGTCCACACGCTTAAGTCAGGACTTTGGGAAGGCCATTCTAAAACCTTAATTCTAGCCTGATTTAGCCATTCCTTTACCACTTTTGACATGTGTTTGGGGTCATTGTCCTGTTGGAACACCCAGCTGCGCCCAAGACCCAACCTCTGGGCTGATGATTTTAGGTTGTCCTGAAGAATTTGGAGGGAATCCTCATTTTTCATTTTGTATTAAACGCTATTTTTGACACAAATGCTGTAATAGTGTCACAGAGTCTGTCTACCACTAATGAATATGCACCATTTGTTGGCTGATGACTGCTTGAACCGATGTGTGTGTTTTTAGGTTCTGGCTATTTCATGCACTTCACCACAAACACGTTGAATGTTGACAACACGGCCAACCTTGAGAGCAGAATGCTGTACCCCAAAAGAGGCTACCAATGTCTGCAACTCTTCTTCTACAACAGCGGCGGCCCCAACGACACGCTGAGCGTCTTTGTGCGCGAGTATGACAGCACAAACCCTGCTGGGAAACTGCGCCTCATCACTACCATTGATGGTCGGTATCACTCAAGTGTTCCTTGTAGGGTTGTCTCGATACCAATATTTTGGTACCGGTACCAAAATGTATTTCGATACTTTTTAAATAAAGGGGACCACAAAAAAATGGCACTATTGGCTTTATTTTAACAAAAAATCTTAGGGTACATTAAACATCTGTTTCTTAGCTTTTAGTAGTAAGTAAGCAAACAAAGGCTCCTAATTTGTCTGCTGACATATGCAGTAACATATTGTGTCATGTATCATTCTATTATTATGTCAAAATATATAAAGGACAAGCTGTAAAAATGTATTATTAATTAATCAACATGTTCTATCTACACTTCTGTTAAAATGTAATAATCACTTATTCTTCTGTTTGGATACTTTACATTAGTTTTGGATGATATCACAAACGTAGGTATCGATCCGATACCAAGTAGTTACAGGATCATACATTGGTCATAGTTTAAGTTATCATGTGTTAAGGGACATATTTCCTGAGTTTATGAATATAATATGAATTTAAAAAAAAGAAAAAAAAAAGAGATTTTGTGACGATAATTTTTTTTGATGTAATCATAGTAGTATCAACTAGATACGCTCTTGTACTTGGTATCATTACAGTGGATGTCAGGTGTAGATCCACCCATGGCTTTTGTTTACATTGTGAGCTATTGTATTCTCCTACGGCAGGGGTGTCAAAGTCAAATGGACGGAGGGCCAAATAAAAAATTTAGCTACAAGCCGAGGGCCGGACTGTTCGAATGTTCATTGAAAAATTTTTAAATGACGCATATAGTCTAGTGAACCTAATTGAACCTACTGAAAACCTAACAAATATATTCCAATATGATCAGATAAATAAAGCAATATTTTCTTATGGCTCTGTCAGTAATCTTTAATTTTCAACAGACACAAAAGACAAATTTCCT
Source organism: Entelurus aequoreus (assembly GCF_033978785.1). NCBI lineage: Eukaryota > Metazoa > Chordata > Actinopteri > Syngnathiformes > Syngnathidae > Entelurus > Entelurus aequoreus. The sequence goes on along the minus strand of NC_084746.1, from coordinate 34,629,435 downwards.
TTATATAAAAATCCCCATAACATGAACATTAAATGAAAGAAACCGGTATTCAAGGCACCATCAGTAGCCTATATTTTCTATTTTAGCAAAAGTGGGCTAAATTTACTTCAAAGAAAAAAACAATAATAGCAATTTTCTATCATCCACTCAACTGAAATATTTTTAAAATATAATTAAATTGAAATACAATAAAATAAAGTGCAAAAATCTATAAATCAAAAACAACACTTTGTTTAAGGAGAAGTAACATGCAGTGAAAACAAATATTAAACTTTAACTTTTAAACTTGAATTGAGTAAAAACTCTAAATATGTGATTGCACAGTAATGTTCACATTAAACCCCCCTCCTCCCTCCGTGGGAGGGAGGCGAGTTGGGTGCCCGAAACCCCCCGCTGGTTTCGGCCCGCCCCTTGGCGCGCGTGGCACGGCGGGCTCCGCGACCCGACGGCTGGCCCTCGTGGCTTGACGGCGGGCGCGTCCCGACGGGCCGCGCGTAGGGGTCAAACGCAGAAGTCTCAGGGCCTCGTGCCGCTCCGCTTGGCGCGCGCGGCACATGACGGGTTCCGCCACCGACGCTCGGGCTGCAGCCCGACGGTGGTGCGGGCCCGGCGGTGACGCGCGGTTTGGGGAAACAAAGCAGAAGTCTCAGGGCCGGGTTTCGGCCCGCCCCCTTGGCGCGCGTGGCACGGCGGGCTCCGCGACTGACGGCCGGGCTGCAGCCCTTCGGCCGGCAGGCGCGTCCCGGCGGGCCGCTCGCCCCCTTTCGGAACCTTGGACCGGCATCCGCTTGGTGCGTGTAAAAGATCTGCGGTCTGCGGGCCGGTTCTAATAATAAATCAAGATCATCCCAAGGGCCGTAAAAAACCTTCTCGCGGGCCGGATATGGCCCGCGGGCCTTGACTCTGACATATGTGTCCTACGGTGTGTAGTAGTGAAGCATGTTGAGCTATTCCTCGTCCTGCAGGGATGATACTTGTAAGAAACGTACTTTATTTGTTGCCATGGAGGCGAGGATTAGTGATTTAGAAGTAGCTAAAACACTGCCGATTGCGGATTGACTAGCTAGCCATGTCTTAAAGCACCTCTTCCTGAGGGCGTTTCAGTGTTATAACTTCACCTTTAGCTTTTAAGCCAAAATGTGTCCATTCTCCCTTTTCTGTCTACACAAGGTGTCTGCTTGTAAGTACTCCGTGATTGTGCGCTACCGAACATGCTCCTCTGCTCGTAAAATCAGCAATGTCACGACGACCCGCCGTCATGCCTGTAAAAAAAATACGGCGAACCGGTACTTTTCAAACAGAGTATAGTACCGTTTTTGATTCATTAGTACCGCGATACTATATTAGTACCGGTGTACTGTACAACCCTAGTTCCTTGTTGTCCACATGCTTATCGATAAAATGTTTTTTACGTGACGGCACAGGACCCCCTCAGGACCTGTGGCAGCTGCACCACGTCAGCCTGGACGTGACAAAGAAATTCCGCGTGGTCTTCCAGGGCGCCAAAAAAGGCACAGGACCATCTTCAGGTGGCCTCTCTCTGGATGACATCAACATCTCGGAGACAAAATGTCCAGAGTTCGTATGGCGCGTGAAGAACTTCAGCCAGGTCATGGACAACACCCCCACGAACAAGGCCATCCGTAGCCCGCCGTTCACTTCCAAGGAGGGCTACACCTTCCAGATGAAACTCTATCCCAGCGGGAAGACCGGTTACCCGGGTCAGCTGTCGGCCTACGCTAATTTGGTGGCCCGGGCAGAGGACAGCGGGCAGACGTGGCCTTGCCCCTGGAAACAAATCACCATGATGCTCATGGACCAGCACCCGCACATCCAGAAGCGCATGTCCAACCAGCGCAGTGTCACCACAGATCCCAAGAAGACCTCAGGTTCTCATATCTTTCATGTTCCACAACTCTCTGCTTTGGTGACCTCACTAAATCACCCCGTCAATCAGGATCCAAGCTCTTCTGGGACGACCCTCGCAAGGTGGGCACTGAGGTGACAGACTCAGATGGGTCCAAGTATTTCCATGGACCCGGCTCTGGTACTTCAGTGTACCTCACCCACCTGAGAGCCAAGAGCAGGGATTTTATCAAGGGAGGGGACGCCATCTTTCTCCTCAGTATGGAGGGTAAAAGCACACACTGCATGGACACAAGTATTGGGACACCTGACCAATGTGACTGAAGGAAGAATAAATAGCAGTTCTGTCAGCTTCCTCTCTATTTAGAAGGAATAATAGTTGGGGCCTGATTTACTAAAGGTTTGCATGTACTAAAATACGTGCAAACTCGAAAGCACACGCAAAACAGATCTACTAAACGTGTGAAAAGTGGATTGCGTCGGTAAAGTGAACAGAATAAGGCTTGCAATCCATTCGCGTCTCTGTCTTTATCAATATGCAAAATAAATGCTGATGAACAAAACTCACAATACTCGGAGGTGAAAGTGCGTTCGTTTTAGCACATTTGAAAAGGACACGCAATATTTCCACACACCGCTGTGTGAGAGGAGTGATCACACTGAAAAGACAGAAGATGGACAGAGTATCCTCCGTCCTATGTGAAATCAAAAATATTAGACACATTGTCTCTTCAGCAACAACCTTTTATAATTTCATAGCTGCTGGATGACTTAAGTGGCCGATTAAAACAAATTCAATTGATGCATTTTGGTGTCATTTAATATTTTTTTAATGACGTTCATTTTTTTCTACACACTATATGTATTACTAACATACATCCCATGGGTGTCCAAACTTTTTGATTTGGGGGATGCATTGGGCTAAAAATATTTATATTTTTAATATTAATATTATATTTCAATAATAATGTGTGTATATGTATATATATATATATATATATATATATATATATATATATATATATATATATATATATATATATATATATATATATATATATATATATATATACAGTGGGGCAAAAAAGTATTTAGTCAGCCACCCATTGACAATCAATGGGTGGCTGACTAAATACATATATATATGTATATATATATATATATATATATATATATATATATATATATATATATATATATATATATATATATATATATATATATATATATATATATATATATATATATATAACTTTTTGACATGGGGGCCGCATTGGGCTAAAAATAATTATATTTTATACATATATAGCTTATATGTATATATACTGTATCTCGTCGTCGGCGGTCACTCGAAACGAGTATGACTGTCCTCCGTAGAGGACGCCTGTGCGTGGAATCTTTTAATGTGGGGAGACTGGTGCACGGTCAGCCACCACACAGTCCTTGGCATTGAGCGGGCCAGGGTCCAGTGGCATGGAGACCAAGACGACTGGGGACCCGTCTTTGCTGCAGCCTTCATCCGCCTTCCCAGCCGTTGTGGTGCATTCCGCTGCCGCCATCTTCCGCCTGGTCCACCGTTGAGGCGGTTTTCACTATTCGCCCATAGCTGGGGTTATTTACCCATAGCTGGGACAGGGGTTGACTGGGCACCAGGGCATGTCCACACACCGGTGGGCCTGCATGCCCCGTCTCTGGGGCCCCCTGCTGCTCCGAGATCCCGTACAACTTAGCCTGTATATACAGTACATGCCAAAGGTTTGGACACACATTCTCATTCAATGTGTTTTCTTTATTTTCTCCTGCATGTTTAAGAACACAGCAAAAACGCCACATGATAACATAAATGTGCAGTAAATGAGAGTGGTGGTGAGGCCCCCTGTAGTACACGCAAAAACCTCATTTAAATAATGCGGTCTGCGCCACTTTTCAATTGCACACAGTCTTAGTAAATCACACGGCCACTAAAAGGACACGCTATTTTATAGACTGCTCACGCTGTTTAGCGCGAGGTATTTAGATCTTAGTAAATCAGGCCCTTGGACATTTTCCAAGGAACATTGTGGACTAACAGGAAATGTGAGAAAGCGTTATTGTAAATCTACAGTCAAACACAGTGCCAGTCCATATTGGTATTCACCGAGCCGCTCACTTATAGATGTGTGCCTCGTCCACATCTATAATTCATCAATCACAGCTTTGTTTATCCATTCGTTTCATCACTTGAATCCAATTAAAAACCCTTCCGTGCCCTCTTTAGATGTGTCTCATCTGACCGTCAGCCAACCTCTACCCGCTTCCACTCCATCTCCAACCACCACCAGCGGGCCCTCTGAGGTGTGTGCAAATGTAGAGTGTCAGAATGACGGCGTGTGCGTGCCGGACCAAGGAAAACCCGTTTGCAGGTGAGGGAATTAACAATTATATGACAATTATGACAAAGGGTCCCGTTTATTATGACGAGACCCAATACTTGGGTTGTCCCGGTACCAAAATGTATTTTGATACTTTTTTAAATAAAGGGGACCACAAAAAATGGCATATGTTTAAAGTACCATAGGATTTTTTGTTAAAATAAAGCCAATAATATTTTTCTGATTGCATTTTTGTCCTTAAATAAAATAGTGAACATACTAGACAACTTGTCTTTTAGTAGTAAGTAAGCAAACAAAGGCTCCTAATTAGTCTGCTGACGTATGCAGTAACATATTGTGTCATTGCAAACGTATGAGGCACAAGTGGTAGAAATGAATGATTAATCTACATGTTCACTTACTGTTAATATCAGCTTACTTTCCATTTCAACATGTTCTACCTACACTTCTGTTAAAATGTAATAATCACTTATTCTTCTGTTGTTTGGATACTTTACATTAGTTTTGGATGATAACACAAATTTGGGTATCGATCCGATACCAAGTAGTTACAGGATCACACAGAGGTCATAATTTGGTGGACATATTTCCTGAGTTTATAAACATAATATAAATTTAAAAAAAACAAAAAAAGATTTAGTGATGCTAAAAAAAAATGATGTAATCATAGTGGTATCGACTAAATACGCTCCTGTACTTGGTATCATTATAGTGGATGTCAGGTGTAGATCCACCCATGGCATTTGTTTACATTGTGACGCCGGTGAGCTATTGTATCCTCCTACGGTGTGTAGTGAAGCATGTTTAGCTATTCCTCAACCTGCAGGGATGATACTTGTAAGAATATAGAAGTAGCTAAAACACTGCGGACTGCGGATGGACGTTAGCCGCTAGCTAGCTAGCCATGTCTTAAAGCACCTCTTTGTGAGGGCTTTTCAGTGTTATAGCTTCACCTTTATCATTTTAATTTTCCTGAGGGAACTCTTCTGTAGGAATCAATAAAGTACTATCTCTATAATTAGTTTTTAAGCCAAAATGCGTCCATTCTCCCTTTTCTGTCTACACACTGTGTCTGCTTGTAAGTACTCCATGATTGTGCGCTGCCGAACATGCTCCTCTGCTCGTAAAACTAGCAATGTCACATCGTGACGACGACGCACCGTCATGCCTGTTAAAAAAAGGGGTGGCAGGGACCGGTACTTTTTAGAGGCGGTATAGTACCAAATATGATTCATTAGTATCGCGGTACTATACTAGTACCGGTATAGTTCAAGCTAAAGTTAAAGTACCAATGATTGTCACACGCACACTAGGTGTGGCGAAATTATTCTCTGCATTTGACCCATCACCCACACCGCCCGGGAATAATTTTTGGTGATTTAACCCGTACAAACCTACCCAATACACATTAGTACTTAGTAATTGTGCTCAAAGCAACAAACAAACATTGTCAGCCATATAAGAGGTGTTCTTTGTAACGCAAACACTAACAACAGTAATCAAATTAAAGCCGCGGAAAGCGTTGAACGGGTTTACGCAAGTAAGTCAACTTTTTTCCGTCATTTCCTGCTGTCACTAGATGGCACTGTAACCAACTCAGGTCATACACACCAATTATAAATAATATCTGACCTTGAATTTGACCCCAAATGTACTCCTGGCCACGTGCTCTGTCACTGGTAAGAATACGGGGGCAGGTTTCCCCCTTGGACCTCTGGTGGTTCTCGTCATTTGTACTTTCGTTGCAAAAGCAGAAGGTCTTGGGTTTAAATCCTTGTTGTAAATTAAATGGTAAAAAGATTTTTTAAATGTTTTAATGTCAAAAAATGTGTATACGCTAAACCTAAACATATTAATAAAACAAAATCATACCGCTTGTCAAAGATGTTAGATAATGTAACACGTGATAGTTCTATCTCAATGAAAGGAAGTGTGTTGTGTTGCTCGAGGTAATATTATTCATATGGTGCCATGACTTCAGCCTTTCAAAACTCCTCTCGGACCACCAAATTTTTGGCCCTGGATGTATCCTCCAAAATCGGTCATGATGAGTGGAAACAGTGGCAAGAGATGCTTTCTTCTACTCTTTTTTTACATTTAATATACAGTACAGGCCAAAGGTTTGGACACACCTTCTCATTCAACGCATTTTCTTTATTTCCATGACTTTTTACATTGTAGATTGTCACTGAAGGCATCAAAACTATGAATGAACATATGTGGAGTTATGTACTTATCAAAAAAAGGTGAAATAACAGAAAACATATTTCATATTCTAGTTTCTTCAAAATAGCCACCCTTTGCTCTGATTAGGCAAAGGGGCCAACGAGTGCTAAACACCTCTGGGAACTCCTTCAAGACTGTTGGAAAACCATTTCAGGTGACTACCTCTTGAAGCTCATTGAGAGAATGCCAAGAGTGTGCAAAAGGGCAAAGGGTCTACAATGTAAATAGTCATGAAAATAAAGAATATGCATTGAATGAGAAGGTGTGGCCAGACTTTTGGCCTGTACTGTACATATACATGTTATAATTAATATAATACCGTAAACCCTCTTTTATCGCGATTTATTGGTTAATTTCATTCATTCATTGGTACATTTCCGCAAAGTTAAAAAAAACAACCTTCTAAATATGTTTTTTATTTTCATTATGAAAGCCCCATTGACATGAAATAACATCCACAGAGAGACCTTTTGTCATGTCTGTGTTAATCATGTTTTTGTTTTGCTTGGGTTTTGGGCTCTTTTTTTAGTTCCTGGTTGCACTTCCTTGTTTGGTTTGGTTTCCATGGTCACCCATTAGTTTTCACCTGTCTTGTCACGCACCTGTTTCACATCCTCATGTCACGCACCTGTCTCACGTTTTCACTAATCATGTCACCAGTATTTAAGGCCATTGTTGCCAGGCAGTCGGCCTGGCGACATCACTCTGTTCACCCTCATGATCCATGCTGCGCTTCCTTTTGCCCCTCTTGTCATGTCAAGTAAGTTTTGTTATTGTTCATAGTTTTTTTGCCTTTGTGCTAGTGTTTTGTTTTCATAGTCTAGTTTTGTACTTCCGCCATTGTGCGCGCCTTTTGTTTTCATAGTCAAGTTTTTTTCCCTCCGCTGTGAGCGCTTTTTGTTAATCCCCTTTTGAGCCTTTTTTTGAGTTAATATATTAAACATGTCCTCACCTGCACGCCACGTTTGGTCCAATTCCTTTGCACCACGGGAGAACAAACCACGCCACAGACCAAGTCTTGACACCTTTAACCTTATTTTATCCAATATAGTAGACATAATAGAAAAGCACTTTGAGAGCGCAGACATATACCAGCCCCTGCTTTCCAGTAGTAAAAAAGTCCTAAATCCCGACAGTGATCTGGGTCACCCCCCAAAATTAAATTTCCTGAAAGTTTAACGAAACTCTGCCCACAACGTTTTGAGCTATCTATAGCGGAATGAAAGAAATGGAGTAAACCCTGTAGCGACAAACTGTAGTTACTGACAGTGGTTTTCTGAAGTGTACCTGAGCCCATGTGGTGATATCCTTTACACACTGATGTCGCTTTTTGATGCAGTACCGCCTGAGGGATCGACGGTCACGGCCTTGCCGCTTACGTGCAGTGATTTCTCCAGATTCTCTGAACCTTTTGACGATATTACAGACCGTAGATGGTGAAATCTCTAAATTCCTTGCGATAGCTCGTTGAGAAATGTTGTTCTTAAACTGTTCGACAATTAGCTCACGCATTTGCTCACAAAGTGGTGACCCTCGCCCCATCCTTGTTTGTGAATGACTGAGCATTTCCTGGAAGCTGCTTTTATACCCAATCATGGCACCCACCTGCTCCTAATTAACCTGTTCACCTGTGGGATGTTCCAAATAAGTGTTTTGATGAGCATTCCTCAACTTTCTCTGTCTTTTTGCCACTTGTGCCAGCTTTTTTTAAAGGCATCAAATTCCAAATGAGCTAATATTTGCAAAAAATAGCAAAGTTTACCAGTTCCAATGTTAAGTATATTGTCTTTGCAGTCTATTTAATTCATTCAATATAGGTTGAAAAGGATTTGCATTAAGTCATTGTATTCTGTTTTTATTTACCATTAACACGACGTGCCAACTTCACTGGTTTTGGGTTTTATAAATACTTTTTTTTTTTTAATACGAAAAACATGTGTTCTATATTCAAACACATTGTTACCGTTCAGACTGTGTGTGATGTTATGTAACGGGTCTGGACTTGTGATGAGTTTGTAGACAGCGGTCACACAATGAACTTCTTTACAGGAGATTTTATCCTGAAAATGAAGTAAAAATGACAAACTCCTTCTCTGTGACTCCTTGTAACGCTCTGCTTCCTCAGCATCGCAAGCAGCGAAGTCAATGTTAAACATTTTTAAGAACTACACACTATCATTACACAGCATCGACTCAATACAAGATGCAAAAAGTAAACACTGCCGACTAGCGGCCAAAACAAAGAACTGCGCGGGGAAGGCGTTTTTGATTGAGACTTTTATTAGTAGGTTGCACAGTGAAGTACAATTGACCACTAAATGGCAACACCCGAATAAGTTTTTCAACTTGTTTAACTCGGGGTCCACTTAAATTGATTCATGATACAGATATATACTATCATCATAATACAGTCATCACACAAGATAATCACATTGAATTATTTACATTATTTACAATCAGGGGTGTGGAGGGGGTGGGGGGTAGGATATAGACAGCAAGTAGTGGACATATAGAGAGAGAGCGAGAGAGAGAGAGAGAGAGAGAGAGAGAAAGAGAGAGAGAGAGAGAGAGATCAGAAGGCATAAGAAAAAGTATCTGCATTTGATTGTTTACATTTGATTATTAGCAATCCGGGGAGGGTGTTAGTTTAGGGTTGTAGCTGCCTGGAGGTGAACTTTTAGTGCGGTTTTGAAGGAGGATAGAGATGCCCTTTCTTTTATACCTGTTGGGAGTGCATCCCACATTGATGTGGCATAGAAAGAGAATGAGTTAAGACCTTTGTTAGTTCGGAATCTGGGTTTAACGTGGTTAGTGGAGCTCCCCCTGGTGTTGTGGTTATGGCGGTCATTTACATTAAGGAAGTAGTTTGACATGTACTTCGGTATCAGGGAGGTGTAGTGGATTTTATAGACTAGGCTCAGTGCAAGTTGTTTAACTCTGTCCTCCACCTTGAGCCAGCCCACTTTAGAGAAGTGGGTAGGAGTGAGGTGGGATCTGGGGTGGAGGTCTAGAAGTAACCTGACTAGCTTTTTCTGAGATGTTTGGAGTTTAGATTTGAGGGTTTTGGAGGTGCTAGGGTACCAGGAGGTGCATGCGTAATCGAAAAAGGGTTGATCAAGAGTTCCCGCCAGAATCCTCAAGGTGCTTTTGTTGACCAGAGAGGAGATTCTGTAGAGAAATCTTGTTCGTTGGTTAACCTTTCTGATTACCTTGGTTGCCATTTTATCACAGGAAAGGTTAGCCTCTAGAATGGAACCTAGGTAGGTGACCTCATCTTTCCTGGTGATAACAATGTCCCCCACTTTTATGGTGAAGTCATTGACTTTCTTAAGGTTGATGTGGGACCCAAACAGGATGGATTCTGTTTTACCCAAGTGGATGGATAGCTTGTTGTCAGCGAGCCAAGTGCAAGTTCTACACAGCTCAGCACTGAGGATTTTCTCCACCTGTGACTTGTCCTTGCCGGATACCAGCAGGGCAGAGTCATCCGCAAACAAAAACAATTCACAGTCGCATGCCGATGACATGTCATTTATTTATATTAGGAACAGTAAAGGTCCCAATATACTGCCTTGGGGGACTCCACACTGTCACTCTAACAAATAGCGGTTAAAATAACACAAAAACACTTATATCTTAAGGGTACATAAAAAGTCAACAATATAAGGCAAGAATTACAAAAATAAACCGTTCGTTTTTGTTACAAAACGACACATAGAACGACACCAATTTGAACACATCTCACCTTATCTGATTAGCATACCAAGCAGGAAGTAAGGAGGAAAGGGAGGAGCTACAGAAGCTAGAGGAAACTACGGAAGCCGACAGTATGTCATGACAGGAAGAAGTAAAATATATATTTTTATTTGTATTTTTATGGAACAATGTACAAAAAAACATATATTCTCAATGTACATAAAGACCAAGGCACTTTCAACAAATCTCAACAATTTCAAACATCCATCAGGTTGAGCAAATACTGTCTTTCGCAAAACATGTCAAGGAAATTTAAAAAAAAATAAAATAAATACTAATACTAAAGAATTCAAACAGAGAAAAAAGGCAAATGTCTGCAATAGCGAAATCAATTTAAGGGCGATTGCATTTTCAATCATTTTTCAAGATAGAATGCATAATTTTTAGAGATGTCCGATAATATCGGCCTGCCGATATTACCGGCCGATAAATGCTTTAAAATGTAATATCGGAAATTATTGGTATCGTTTTTTTTATTATCGGTATGTTTTTTTTGTTTGTTTTTTTAATTAAATCAACATAAAAAACACAAGATACACTTACAATTAGTGCACCAACCCAAAAAACCTCCCTCCCCCATTTACACTCATTCACACAAAAGGGTTGTTTCTTTCTGTTATTAATATTCTGGTTCCTACATTATATATCAATATAGATCAATACAGTCTGCAAGGGATACAGTCCGTAAGCACACATGATTGTGCGTGCTGCTGGTCCACTAATAGTACTAACCTTAAACAGTTAATTTTACTCATTTTCATTAATTACTAGTTTCTATGTAACTGTTTTTATATTGTTTTAGTTTATTTTTTATTCAAGAAATGTTTTTAATTTATACATCTTATTTTATTTTTTTAATTTTTTTTTTAAAAAAGGACCTTATCTTCACCATACCTGGTTGTCCAAATTAGGCATAATAATGTGTTAATTCCACGACTGTATATATCGGTATCGGTTGATATCGGCATCGGTATTTAAAGAGTTGGACAATATCGGAATATCGGATATCGGCAAAAAGCCATTATCGGACATCCCTAATAATTTTAAATTATTAAGCCAAATAGAAAATGTAGGTTTTACTTTCATAAATCAACATTTATGTAGAAAAATGTTTGCTTGGAGCATAATAATGTTGGCAAACATTTATAAGCTAAGTAAAATAAAATAAGTCAATCAACAAAAATAAAGAACTCTTTCGAGATAAAATTCACACGAACACAATACTTCAATGACAAAATACAAAACATTCCAAAATATTAATAAAGTGCATTTTTAACTCCGTTACACCTACAGGGGCCAAAATGTTAAACATAATTGTTAAAACCTCTGCCTTGTGTTTAATGATTACTTGGGCCTCTTACGCTGCTGTATTTTAAGATGGAGAGCCAAGTGTTTTCTGAGGTGGCACTTGGTGGAAAATTGTTTTGGGGGGTTATTTTATGTCATGTGGATGATTTCCAACCTTCCTTCCTGCGTGTTCACTCATCCCAGGTGTGCCGTGGGGGCCGACTGGTGGTCCTACGGGGACAGCTGCCAGCACAAAGGCTCGCTCTCGGACAACCGCACCCTCGCCCTGGCCTCCTGTCTGTCTGTGCTGGCCGCCATGCTGGTAGTGACCGCGGTCACCGCCGTGTGTGTGAAGAAGAAGTACAAGTCCAGGGCACTGCTCGTCTAAGTGTCGTCCCGGGGAACATGGCCACGATAGACTCAACTTGACTGTCACAATATTAAAAAATGATTTATTTTGAAGCTGTTCTATCATACGGTAGCAGCATGCTGACCCCTGCTGGTCGTTCAATGTAAATACAAATGCGTGTGACAGTATTAATGTTGGCGTAGGAGACAGAATTATGGGTCTTTTCCCTGGTTGAGAGACGGCCATGTAATTAACATACAGGAATTAAAAAAGTATGGAAAATCAAATGGGACAATTAAAAAAAGAAAGCCTTAAAACATTATTAAAAGTGTCATTCATTCAATGAGGTAAAATCAGTAAGTTATGAAATACACAAATCGTGAATAATTAAAGCATGAAATAATGAATGCAATCATGAAATTATCATTAACTGTAATACATTAAATGACTGAAATTTAATAACACATTTACTTAATTCAATTATAATTAATCAATGGCCCATTTCAGTATTTATTTTAACTTTTTTGTGCCAAATGGAACAATTTTATAAAGAAAGCCTTAAAAAATTATTAAAAGTGTCATTGATTCAATGAGGTAAAATCAGTGAATTATGAAATACATAAATCGTGAATAAATAAAGCTTGAAATAATGAATGCAATCATGAAATAATGATTACATGTAATACATTAAATTCTTGAGATTTAATAACACATTTACTTAATTCAATTATAATTAATCAATGGCATCATTTCAGTAATTATTTAAAGATTTTGTATTTATTTAATTGTGTGCCAAATGGGACAATTATATAAAGAAAGCCTCAAAAAATTATTAAAAGTGTCATTGATTCAATGAGGTAAAATCAGTGAATTATGAAATACATAAATCGTGAATAAATAAAGCTTGAAATAATGAATGCAATCATGAAATAATGATTACATGTAATACATTAAATTCTTCAGATTTAATAACACATTTACTTAAATCAATTATAATTAAACAATGGCACCATTTCAATAATTATTTTAATATTTTGTATTTATTTTATTGTGTGCCAAATGGGACAATTATATAAAGAAAGCCTTAAAAATGTATTAAGTGTCATTGAGTCAATGAGGTAAAATCAGTAAATTATGAAATACATAAATCGTGAATAATTAAAGCATGAAATAATGATTAAATATAATACATACATTTTTTTAGATTTAATAACACATTTACTTAATTAAATTATAATTAATCAATGGCACATTTCAGTAATTATTGAAATATTTATTAAATCGTGTTCTCTGTGGCCCCCCATAATTAAAGCAGTGTGCATTGTGTTGAGGACATGTTTGGGCGCACTACTCTTTACCACTCTATCTATTGTGCTACTCTAACTATATTCACACATGGCATTATTCCATGTCATCTTATTGCCGTGACTTATAAAATCAACTTGAAACAGCACTCTGGAGTTGACAGTTATGTGAAGTGTTTCAATTCAAACGACAAAAAAACAATTCCTTGCTCTCAAGCAACCAAAAAAGGTACATAAGATCACAACAATTGCTGTGGGAAAAAAAACAGTCAGATATCTGAAATTATATTCACAAATTTAAAATTTATTATACCAAAGACAGGAACATCTGTGTTGTCTCTTTTCCACGTGGATATATTTTGTTTGTATTACTGAACTCGACACAGTCATGCCGGTGGTAACTGTTGGAAGGCTCTGGGATGATATCTTTTTTCTCCCCCTGTGTATGTGTGCGTGTGCGCAAAAATCAGTTGATTAGTGTTTATTAGATACAGTGATGACTACAGGACATCAAAATAAATCATTTAAAAAGGCGTGTTGTATGTGTTGTCAGTCTAAAGGGTAGATAACAGGATGGAGGGAACCATCAAAACAGCAAATTCATTCCAACTAAAACCTTCACCGGCATGTTGGTACACAGTTCCTTTAAAAGCATCAAGTATACAACATTTCTCTTATTTACAATCATTGAAAAAAATCACCATTTCTCTCAGAGAAGATTAGTAAAAGTGACTGAGTCACCATATAGAGTATGCAACTCCTAGGAGTTAGTATTTAGAGTTTCTACAAAAAAAAAAAATAAAAAATCTATGCCATTTTACAGGCTGAGAGCCACAATGTACTGAAGAAATACAGTATATTTAAGTGCCCTATATACAACAGTTACATGTGGTATTACTGGTGCACCATTCCACATCGTAAAAAGATTATGTGTCGCTTTTAAAAAGGTTCTGTCAGCAACTGCTTTCACATTAGAAGATATGGTGAGTTCTTAGAAAACAAAGAAAGCGTAGGATGGTATTAACATGTGTGATGCTACTGCAAAGAGACTAGTGTTGGTTACACATTTGGGGTGTCTTAGTAAAAAAAAACACAAAGTTCAGTGGTCTGTGGGTCCAGTTTCATTAAAGGGCTCTTCTGCGTGTTTTTCCAGTGGGGAGCTGCAGGAAAAACATGCACAGGAACAAGAAGGCCGTTTGGAAAAAACAAATAAGAAAGTCTAGAGGTTTTTCTTCGTAGTCATGGCAATGGGGTGGACGGGGGGAGGAGGCGGGTGGTTGTGTGCATGCTGCAGCAGGGCGGGAGATGAGACTGTCGCTGGCGTTCTAGAGCGGGGTGTCAAAGTAGTCCGCCGGCTGGTCCGTCCCAGGCGGCTTCTGCTGCTTTTGCTGATGCTGCTTCATGATTTCCTTCACCTCCTCCTCCAGCTCGGGGGGGATGATGAACTGGTCGTCAGGGTCAGGCTGGGCCGGAGCTGTGAAATACCCGCCGGACTTCTTGGACGGCGCGTCAGCGGCCACTTCGATGAGGTTGTGACTCTTCTCCTGACGGGCCACGGAGCCGTTGATCCTCCTCTTTCCCGGCGCCGCCTTGGCCGCGTCGCCTCCCCCTGGCTCGTCCCTCTCCGGCCCGTGCTCGGCACCGCCTATGCTCATGTCCACCCCTTCTTCCAGGGGCTCTGGGGTGCATGGTGGCGGAGGGGGTGGGGGCAGAAAAAGCGGGCCGCGCTCCTGACTGGTTTGTGGCGTTAAGGAGCACTTTTGCTTGAGGCAGTGGATGTCCGCCTCTACTTCCACACGGCTGCCGTTGGAGAAAACGCCAGCGATGGGCTCCTCGTCCTCGCTGTCCAGCCCGTTGTCTGATAGGGCGCTGGAGAAGGTGGCGCTGGACAGCTGGCGTTGGAATGAGCTGGCCAGGCAGGCCGGGTGGAGCGTGCAGCAGCTGCGCGCTGAAGGCAGGTCGGGGCTGGTGAACATGTACTGGCAGGGTTGCGCGGCGGCGTGGGCCTGCTGCTGCTGCAGGGCCAGAGGGTGGGCCTGATGGTGCAGGTGGAGGTGAGGGTGGTGGGCCTGCTCGTGCAGCAGCACCAGGGAACTCTGCGGGGGCTCGTCAGACGAGGCCGTGGAGCCCACCTCGCTGCTCATTTCGCTGGTGCTGATCTCGCTGCTGATTTCACTGCAGGACGACGGCGGCACAGGAAGGGAGCCGTCCGACGGCCTTTCCTTGATCCCAGAGGATGACGACGGCGGGTAGGGGCCCAGGCTGGGGCTGCGCGGTGGCTGAGGGGGCTCGGAGCAGCAGCAGGAGCAGCAGTCTTCGCTCACGCTGAGCTGGACCACCACGGCGCTGAGGCTGTCGGTGCAGCCGTAGCCTTGCGCCAGGGTGCACAGCTTCTTGGCGGCGGCCAGGGCGTCGGGCACGTTGCGCACCGCTTCCACCGCCTCGGTGGGGGACACCGCATCCCAAAGGCCGCGGCTGCCCAGGATGAAGAACTCATCTTGAGGCGTGAGCGTGACGGTCTGCACGTAGGGAGACGGGATGACGGATGGATAGAGGAAAGAGTAGCCCATGATGCGCGTCGAATCCGTCACGCCGTTGACCTTGTTGTCCTGCGGAGGGAAAGAGGAGAGTCAAGAAAGCGCTCAAACTTGCCACGCATTCTTCCAAGGTGATGCCCACCTCTGTGACGATAGCTCGGTGCTGCCTGATCCTGCGGTATTCGTCCTCCAGGCCGACGTTGTGAAGCAGCGACAGGGACAGGGGCTTGCCGTTCCGACACAAGATGGCCTGACACTTGCCCACGTTGGCGGCCGTCAGGACGAAGCAACCGCCGGGGTCGGTGGGGTCGTGGCGGATGTGACACAGAGCGGCTGAGCCACCGAGCTTCTGGCCTGCGGTCCCCAGCTTCCTGCAGTTGCAAATGGGATGCAGCGTCAATCAGTGACGGATAATTTCCGGTGCTTGGTTGATCAACAAACTCTTATCTATCTACAGATTATAAACCGCTACTTTTTTCCAACCCTTTGAACCATGTGGTTTATAAAACGGTGCGGCTAATTTATGGATTTTTCTTTGCTGACGGCCATAATACACTGAGAAGGGGTTCATTGTTAGTGCTATGGCGCCATCTTTTGGACCAGTTCGCTCACTGCATGTGCCGCACTGTCCTTCCATTTAGTGCATTTAACCGAAAGCAGAGTGCAGTTCAGTCTTCTAGCCACCCATAGCATTTCTACTCGTATGAATTCTTCATTCATAAATGATAAATAAATGATAAATGGGTTATACTTGTATAGCGCTTTTCTACCTTCAAGGTACTCAAAGCGCTTTGACAGTATTTCCACATTCACCCATTCACACACACATTCACACACTGATGGCGGGAGCTGCCATGCAAGGCGCTAACCAGCAGCCATCAGGAGCAAGGGTGAAGTGTCTTGCCCAAGGACACAACGGACGTGACTAGGATGGTAGAAGGTGGGGATTGAACCCCAGTAACCAGCAACCCTCCGATTGCTGGCACGGCCACTCTACCAACTTCGCCACCCCGTCCCCATGTAACCTTTTGTGAGTTTTACAATACAACTAAAACAATTATTTCTTACTAAACAGTCCCATGTGTGATGTTTGTAGGAGTGTTTTCATGCTTTTTATTGTAATGCAGGGGTGTCAAACTCAAATACAGAGTGGGCCAAAATTTAAAACTGAACAAAGCTGTGGGCCAAGGTTGGACAAATTAACCTTTTAATAGGGACCCAAACAAGTTTTGCGTTGAATATTGATCAATGCAGCAGTGACATGCAAAATCGAGTTTCAAATAATAATAAATCAAACATTCAAGCCTTGAAGTAGCAAGAGAAAGTGCATGAATAAAACGCTAATTATTGCTCAGTTTGCTACACTGAATTGCTTTAACACTGAATATGGAACAAGCACCGCTTATATAACTTAATAGTGCAAAATCAACTTTCAAAAAACAAACAAAAAAACGTCAATGGTATATTAAATAAAATTTAAAGAAAAAATTGAATGCCTCTTTTCTATTTGCAGCCTTCTGAGGTAAATATCAACATTAACTTGGTGGGCGAGGTCGGGGTTTGGTGGTAGCGGGGGTGTATATTGTAGCGTCCCGGAAGAGTTAGTGCTGCAAGGGGTTCTGGGTATTTGTTCTGTTGTGTTTATGTTGTGTTACGGTGCGGATGTCCTCCCGAAATGTGTTTGTCATTCTTGTTTGGTGTGGGTTCACAGTGTGGCGCATATTTGTAACAGTGTTAAAGTTGTTTATACGGCTACCCTCAGTGTGACCTGTATGTCTGTTGATCAAGTATGCGCTGCATTCACATATGTGTGTGTGTATAAGCTGCATGTAATATGTGGCACGACAGGTTGTAGAGGACGAGGACGGGAGAATGGTTGCCCCGGGAGATTTTCGGGAGGAGCACTGAAATTCGGGAGTCTCCTGGGAAAATCGTGAGCGTTGGCAAGTATGAGTATTAGCGGTGAATGCAGTGTTACAGCGGCACTGCCGCTGTATAATGTTAATTTGCTCTAATGTTAATTTGCTCTAATGTTAATTTGATATTGCCTCAAGGGCCAAATTAAATTACATGGCGGGCCAAATTTGGCCCGCGGGCCAGAGTTTGACACCCATGTTGTAATGTAATGAAGTTAGCATCGTTAACATTAGCTTATATGCTAACACATTTACAAGTGTCTGTGTTAGTATTATTAACTTACAATGGCATTATTTTTGTAATGTTTCAGTTTCACAAATTCCTCAGTAAATTCACCAATACGTTACCGTGGAGCTATTTAGTCTGTTTAGCTGATTTGAAATCTAGCTTCCGCAGCTAGTGGGTCTATGACAATGACTTTTGTTTGCTCAGCCGTTTGGAAACAATTAAGGTATGTAAATAAACATTTTACAGAATTTTTCTGTTCAAATATTAATTTCGCAACTTATATATTAGCGGCTTTTAGTGCGGCTAATATAGGGGAAAACATTTCCCAAAAATGGCAGCACGGTGGTACAGGGGTTAGTGTACGTGTGCCTCACAATACGAAGGGCCTGAGTTCGATCCTGGGCTCTTTCTGTGTGGAGTTTGCATGTTCTCCCCCTGACTGCGTGGGTTCCCTGCGGGTACTCCGGCTTCCTCCCACCTCCAAAGACATGCACCTGGGGATAGGTTGATTGGCAACACTAAAAATTGGCCCTAGTGTGTGAATGTGAGTGTGAATGTTGTCTGTCTATCTGTGTTGGCCCTGCGATGAGGTGGCGACTTGTCTAGGGTGTACCCCGCCTTCCGCCCGAATGCAGCACCCCCCGACCCCAAAAGGGACAAGCAGTAGAAAATGGATGGATGGGCATTTCCCCAAAAATTAGTAAGTGCAGCTTATATACCAGTACACCCTATAGTCCAGAAAATACGATAGTGGTACTTACTGACATATTCTTTATTAAAAAAACAAGTAACTTAATATCAGACACATTCAATTTATAAGAGGTGCTTAGTGTAAAAAGTTTAAGGGAGTATTGATCAAATGCAGTGGCGGGATGAGCCTGAAAAGTTCAGAAGAGAAACAGTTTGAAAAAATTACAGAATTTATTTTTTTTCAAACCTGCTAAGCTATTTTAAAGGGGAACTGCACTTTTTTTGGAATTTTTCCAATTGTTCACAATTATTATGAGAGACAAGAAGATATGTCTTTTTTTTTAGGTTTTTAAAGATGATAAACGCTCGCAAGATGCGGCTAATGGAAGTCACCGTTGTAGGCTTCAAAACGCTCCATCAATGTTTTATATACACACACTGCAAGTATATATATAAAGTAGTAACAGACACGATCATAACAATATGCAACATGTTCAATATTGAGCATATTTTGATCATTTTGACTATGGTTGTCTCGATACCAATACTTTGGTACAGGTAGTATCGACTAGATATGCTCCTGTACTTGTTATCATTACAGTGGATGTCAGGTATAGATCCGCCCATGGCATTTGTTTACATTGTGACGCTGGTGAGTTATTGTATCCTCCTACGGTGTGTAGTGAAGCATGTTTAGCTATTCCTCGTCCTGCAGGGATGATACTTGTAAAAAACATACTTAATTTGTCGCCATGGCGGCGAAGATTAATGATTTAGAACAGGGGTCCTCAAGTACAAATCTTGAAGGTCCACAAATGTTATTTTGAAACAGGCTGGGTCCGTTTATTATCGATCAAGCTTGTATAGTAGCAGGAGGTAGGTAGTAGTTTAACATTTTCTTAAAATTAACAAAAATAAAATAAATATCCAATAAAATACATGAAAGATTTTCTTTGAAACAAAAATAAATAAGAACTTAAATAAAACTTTCAGTTTTAACAAAAAATAAATACTTTTAAACACAACCCTCCTATCCCTGGTAAACAAATGACCTCAACAGATCTCATTCATGTGCAAATATAACTAGGCAACTGTGTGCCTAGTTCAGTGGCGTGCAGTCACTAGAGGCAGGGGAGGCACGGCCTCACCTGCCATCATGGAAAGAAAAAAAAAAGTAAAAAGAAAAAAAAAATAATTAAATTGTTATATGTATCCAGTGATTATACTAAACGTATTTTCCATTTAACTTCACCAGTTTTAGATTATTTTTATTTTTATTTTCACATTTGCCGTTCAAATACTGAGAAGAGACGATGCGGTGATCAGCAGCCAGTTGAGGCACGTCACTCAGTTGTGCCTCAACATGGATTGTGCGCAATATGACTCGGCTAACTGCTGGCCTGCTGTGCAGTGAGACCATATTGCTATATGAATTATATTATACATTTCCATAGTTTAGTTAGCTGAGGTATATAATGTACAGTGTATTTTGTCAACAACTGTATGTGTGTAACGTATTTTTAGTGCTGAGCGATCATAAATCTGCTGCCAAGACACACTGTGTGAGGCTCGTCTCATAACCCCGCCTCCTGGTTCCGGTTAACACTCCCGCCACAGAATGCACCGCCCGATGGGAGCGCCGCACCAACCAAAGCCCACACCCAAACCCTCCACGCGCAAGACCGAATCCACCCAAAAAAGTCACTTAACAAGAAGCCAAAAAGTGCAAAAACTACAATGCTCGCGCTGCAGGAGCCGCGAACGACCGCAGGGACACAACATTAGGTACACCTGCACTGCAGGTTCATATGTTTGTAAATCTGACTGTGATGATGCAGTCGTGCCTCACCAGACATTAACCTCACCGCACGCCACTGGCCTAGTTATATTTGCACATGAATGAAAGGTTCCATGCATGTGGCATGAGCGCTGTATGACCCAGGTGGTAAGAGCCTATCAGCACATCGTTGTGATAGAGATGACACCCATACTCTGATTGGCTGATTCCGCAGCCAATCAGAGTGGCGTTCTCTCGCTCTCACTCCGTCTCTCTCTCTTTCTCTCTCTGAGAGAGAGAGAGAGAAAGACGGAGTGAGTGAGACACGGAGAAGTGTAAACGAAACGTGGAGATATTTGACTAAAAACAACAAAGAACGTTGACTCACGCTAGCGATAACTCAAAGATAAATACAATTAATATATTTTTTTATAATAATTATAATTATAAAAATTTATTTTTTTTTTTTTACTATAATTCGTGCTGGGTCCGGACGGACACGTCGCTGGGTCCGGACATGGACCGCGGTCGGCCTGTTGAGGATCACTGATTTAGAAGAAGCTAAAACTAACTAACTAGTTTCCATGTCTTAAAGCACCTCTTCCTGAGGGCATTTCAGTGTTATAGCTTCACCTTTATCGTTAGTTTTTAAGCCAAAATGCATCCATTCTCCCTTTTCTGTCTACACACACTGTGATTGTGCACTGCCGATCATGCTCCTCTGCTCCTAAAATCCGCAATGTCATGACGGGACGATGCGCTGTCATGCTTGTAAAAAAATATATATGGTGAAACGGTACTTTTCAAACAGAGTATAGTACCGTTTTTGATTCATTAGTACTGCAATACTATACTAGTACCGGTATACCGTACAACCCTTGTTGGGACTGATTTCTTCAGCGCATTGATTTCCATTTCCACAGAAGCGCACGTCTGACTTCTGGCAACAAATGTGTGTTCCTACGGAAACACTGTGTTCTAATCCTGGCAGAATTGATAACAGACAACGAAGATGAGTCTTTTTGGACAAATGAGGATTCAAAATGTTATACTATGGAAGCTGAATATACGAAGGATGAACTACTGCTTCTAGAAGCGAGCACGAAGGAAGAGTGAGATGTTGGAGAACACAGAAGCCGAGAGAGTGATGTGAAAGTGACGACGCTATAAATGTGGAACTTGGAGCCAAGTTATTTTTACATAAATGGCGTGCTTACTCCAAATAAACTGGAAATAACGTCCCCGGCCAGCTGGACCAAACTCACAACTGTCCATCGAGTGAGTCACACTTTATATTGATCATGATACATGCAGGATGTCATGCGTGTATCATGACAGGCAGCAGATGCTGTCTGGCTAGCTGTACAAACAAAACATGATACTGTAAAATGATGGTTCATATTTTTTAGTCAGTACAGATTGGTTTTTTATCGCATTGTGTTGTGCTTTACAAAATCAAACGTGTTTTGTGCTGACGTAGAAGCTAGCTTATCTCTCGTCGTAGTTAGCTTTTACGGCTAATACCGAAGCACGCCAATGTGTAACTCTGCTAGAAAAAGAATTCCTCAGTGTTCGCTCTTACAATAACAATGTTGCTACAGTTTGGTTATAATACAGTTTACGAAACGTAAATGAAGTATTGTTGACGGTTTTTGAATGTATTTTTAAAGTGATTTAGAACTGATTGATCCCATTAGCTGCAGTGCTAGCCAATTTTTTTGCTTGCCGATTTTTACATGTGAGAATGCAAAAAAAAAAAAACCTTTTGTATTCTTGTCTTTCATAAAGATTGTGAACGATAGTCAAAATAATAAAAAAAAAGAACAGTTCCCCTTTAAGTAAAATATCAAAGAAAAATGTTTTCAATTTAATTACGAAAGAGTGGGGAAGAGCCCAAAATAATTATATCATCTGATGGGAGACTTACTGTGCCATACTGACAAATGTAATGCAAGTTTTGTTGCACAACATGGCAGTGTAATCAGTTAAGTTCAGTTTAATCATTTATTCAGCACATTTAAAAACAACCCCAGTTGACTAAAATACTGTACAGACATAAAACTAATTAAAAATAGTGCAAAGCAGTGCCAAATGTACTTTTGACACAGCAGGATGAACAAAATATTGGAATAAGAACTGCATCTTAAAATAAGTGTGAAAAGGATACAAAAAAAACCCAGCTAAAATAATGAAATATATTTTAATAAATACAAATATATAAAAAAAAAACAAAAAAACAAAAAATGTCCTTCCTAATTAAATTTGAACGCCAGGGAAGAAAAATAAAGTTTTTAGCCTGGATTTCAAGTGGGAACATGTAATGGGGAAAAGTTGTGTCCTTGGGCAAGACACTTCAACCTTGCTCCTAATGGCTGCTGGTTAGCGCCTAGCATGGCAGCTCCCGCCATCAGTGTGTGAATGTGTGTGTGAATGGGTGAATGTGGAAATACTGTCAAAGCGCTTTGAGTACCTTGAAGGTAGAGAAGCGCTATACAAGTATAACCCATTTATCATTTATTTATAAAAGAAAGCGACCGGTTCCAAAGGCTCCATCTCCTCTGGTTTTGATCCAGAAGGAGCTGGTCTGAAGACCTCAGCTTACTTGGTACAAACACTTAAAATCAGTAAAAATTGGACTCTAAAAATAACTGGGAGCCAGTGAAGCGAGGCCAGAATGGGGGTAATGTGCTCGCGTGGCTTAGTTTTTGTTCAAAGACAGGGCTGCAGCATTCTGCACACACTGCAGTCGCTGGAGGGAGCCCTGGTTCAGCCCTACATACAAAGAATTACAGTAATCCAGGCGTGACGTTACAAATGCGTGGACGGCTCTATCGAAGTCAGCCTGCGGAAGATAAAGAGAATTTTGCAAGGAGTCGAAGCTGAAAGTGGCTAGATTTTATGTTTGTCGAGCTTAAGCAAGCTGTCATAAATGCCCACAAGGCTCCATTGCAAGCAGGTGGCAATAAGAGGACCAATAGCCCTGTCATGTCCGTTTGACCAAATATCACAGTTTCTGTTTTATTTTTGTTCAAATATAGAAACTTGGCCATCATCCATGCAGAGTAGTCATAGCCTGGCCATCACTTGCTGTTACAGACACATATAGTCGAATATGAACTGCAAAACAGGGATAAAAAACATTGTGCTTTTTAAAAAACACAGCACCCAGTAAGTGTGTATAAAGAAAAGAGAACTGGTGCCAAGATTGACCCCTGGAGTACACCACAGTGGAGGGCAGACACTGAGGAGGAGTATTGGTCGAGGCCAGGGGTGCCCACAGTTTTTCTGCAGGCGAGCTACTTTTCATTTGACCAAGTCGAGGTGATCTACCTCATTCATATATATAATTTATATTTATTCATTTATGAAAGAGACATTTTTGTTAACAAGTTAAAAGTGTTTAATCATGATACAAGCATGTTTAACACATATATATTCCTTTCTTTCATGAAGACAAGAATATAAGTTGGTGTATTACCTGATTCTGACTTGCATTGATTGGAATCAGACAGTAGTGATGATAACGTCCGCATTTTTGAATGGAGGAGAAAAAAAGTCCTCCTTTCTGTCTGATACCACATGAAAGTGGTTGGTTTTTGGCATCTTGCTTTTAACCCAGCATGAGACTTTAAACTGTTTTTAGCTTTTAACTTTTTGAACTGTTTTTAACTTTTAAACAGTTTTTTATCCAACAAACTGTTCTTAGGGTAATTTATATTTGCTTTTAAATGTGTATTTTTATTTCTGTTTTAAATGTTATTTTTTGGTCTGTCCTTTGCCTCTATTTCTTTGTGGTGTACAGCCGTTTGTTTTTCAACTGTGCTTGTTTTTAAAGGGCTTTATAAATAAAGTTGGTATGGTATGGTATCTTATTTGTCCAGCTTCCATACTCCTTTTTATACACTTTACAAGAAATACATTGGCGGCAAACTCCGTAGCTTGCTAGCTTGTGTGCGCTAGCTTTCTGAGACTCTTATTTTGTTAGCGCAGGCAGGATGAAGCAGCACTTTTATTGTGAAGACAGGAACTGTGCAGTCGGTCTTTAGAGTTTTGACGGAAAGTACGGCGCGAGAGTCTGTTGAAATAAAAACTGTTTCTCGCCTTCCTGTTGGTCATTTTTTCTTAATAATGATCTGGCAGCAGCCAGCGTCATCTCACCAGACCCTCCGGTGCCGTGAATGTCAATTAAGTGACGTCTTGGTGAAGATTGATGATCGCAAATTTTTTTATGTCTATTTTTTTCATGCCTGGCTGGCGATCGACTGACACACCCTCCACCATCGACCGGTAGCTTGCGATCGACGTAATGGGCACCCCTGGTCTAGTCTTTCAGAGAAACGCTCAAATAAGACTAGAACCATTTTAGGACTGTAGCCTTAACATGTCTCCAGGCCAGTTAAAAGAATGATGTGGTCTGCCGTATCAAAGGCTGTCATCAAATCTAAAAGCCGCAACCGACCAACAGGAGGTGCATTCAGTCCGTCTCAAACCCATAAAAGCTTCTAACAAACGTTCTACCTTTGCATGACAAGGAAGGTGTTGGTCATGTAGTCCTCCTCGCTCTTGGTCTTGTGCAGCTCCTCTGCCAGGACGTCGTTCATGGTGCACTGCAGCAGGTAGGGCACTTCCACGTTCCTGTCGCCGTCAAACACGCCGTACAGAGCCTCGCGACTCCCGCAGAACCTGTTCACTGAAAGCGCCGCGACACACAGTCTGAAAGGGGGCAAAGTGGGTCGATGTTATTAAAGGGTGAACAATAAAGGCTTTATTGATTGTCTGCGACAATTATTACCATGGTAACAGCAGCACTCAAACCAGGCTATTGAGCAACAATAGCACAAATGGGAAAGTAATGCATGCATTTGCTTGCTTCTCTTCTTCATCATGCAAACTATCTACCAAACAATTGAGTCTGCTTAATTTTTTGATAGTTTGGTGGAATTCCAGAATTGGCTATTTTTGGAATTCCACCAAACTATCAAAAAATTAAGCAGACTTTTAGGGATAGTATCACCTTTGCATCCTTACTAGCTCGTAGAAGGATTTTATTGAAGCGGAAATCACAGTTTGCCCCCAAGGCCTCCCTATGGCCTAAGGACCTCATGTTTTTCTTAGATTTAGAGAAAATGTAATATATTCTGAGGGGTACACCAAAACCATTTGACTAGACCTGGGGCTGTATGATTAGTTACATAGCTAAATTAAACACACTATAGGACACATGTGACACACAGTGTTGACAATGAATCCTTTCCATCTGTCCATCCATCCATTTACTACCGCTTGTCCCTTTCGGGGTAATGAACCTTTCCACTTACCTCAATTCTTTTTTTAATTTTTATTCAGTGACACTTCTCTGTATGATTTTTTTTGTACTTATTTTGTTGTAGTCAGTTCGTTTGATTTTCTATCTGCTTGTGGTGAAGAGAAAGGCAGTACATTGCTACCCACTGTGACTGAAATGTAGGACGCGGAGGTTATTCTTATTTAATAAATTGTTTATTTTTTTAATTTGTGTATTTTAGTAAAAAAAATTTTTAAATTTTTTATTGGGTGTGGGTCTGTTTTCTCAGTACCTGTATTATGGTTTCCCTATCCAATGAATAAATAAATATTTTAAAAAAAACAATTGAGTCTGTGCAGGTTTTAGCGTGTTTTCAATACACACACTCAATAGTGTGTGAGCCCTCCCGCCCCCCGCCCATGATATTGACTGATTGAACTGACTTGTTTTTGACACCCGACGCCTCGGTGTAACCATGACTCCAAACAGCGGGCCCACCAGGTGCTTCGTTCGATGAAAAGGTCGGGGGTGGATCAATATGAAAGCAGCGGATATTACTGCAAAAAACAAAACAAGAAGTAAATTAAAGTCACTGTTTTGAGCTCGAAGCAAGGTCACGGAATAAGAAAACTATCAACGCACTTAAGTTGCTCCAGGGTCTTGTGGTCCAGGTTGAGACGCGGGTTTCCGCTCAAGTCCAGTTCTTGAAGTTTGGGAGGCAGATTATCGGGCAGCGTGATCTCACTCAGCTCGTTGCAGCTCAGATCCACACTCTGGAAAACACAAGTCAATACTTACAAGTGGCAAAAACATCTGTGGGCCACTTCATTAGGTACACCCGCACGATCCACGTTTTCATCTGTGCATGCTCTTCTGTGCAGGGGGACCTAATGTTCAGGCCACATGTGCTACCCTGATGGTCTTACTTTCATCTCCAATAACTGCATGACCTCAGGGAAGACCTCGATGGCGTTGGAGTGGGCGATGAGTGTGTGCATGCGTCTGCAGTTCATGATGGTGGTGGGCACAGTTTTCAGCGTGTTCCCGCTCAAGTCCACTTCCTCCAGCTCCTCCAGCTTGGCCATTTTGCTAGAGGGGTGAGAATATTTTAGTCGAAATATTGCACTGATCAAATCGAGTGTAGAAAAAGTAGCGTAGATTTGTTCACTGTGGCCAGAAAACCACATTTTTTATCATAGTGAGCATGTTCACCTGGCTGGGAAGGTCTGAAGGTGGTTGTAAGCCATGTGCAAAACCCGAAGGTGCGAATGGCCCGTCAGCATGGGCACACATTTGTCCGTCAGACGGTTATTGGTCAGGTAGAGCTCCTGCAGGATGCTGTGGCTTTCCTCCGACAGCGTGGAGGGAGGCAGGTGCTCCAGCTTGTTGGCTGAAGCATTCACACTTCGTAAGCTGGGGAGGGAAAAGAACAACATAACATTTCAACATACGAATAAATAAAAATCAGGTAAAACCTCGATAGAAATTACTTCGAAGTATTAAGTAAAAGAACATAGGAAGTGGAATTGTTATAAAATCATGATATAACATTGCCATAATAACAAATGTGTTTATATTATTTTAAACAACCATTGTAAGATCATTTAAAAAAAATACTTGAAAGAGTCTGTAACTGGACGTGACGTCATGTGCATTAAAGGAATCGAAATATAGTACCTTTGATTTTACATGAATTGCTAAGCAGTGGACGTTTAAAAGTACCACATTTGGTACACATCCCTCATTACAACCGACAACATAAACATGAGCAACATTAGTTCTGTTATTTATAAATATTCAATTGTCTATATGCTAATTATTTGAGAAATAATATATTAAAGGATAAGACAGTATTTCCTACTTTATTCTTCTAATAGTTTGTTTTAAATTATGCCTGTATTTTCAGAAAATTGTGAAAAAAATTTAAATATGATTTAAAAACGTATGAAAAGAAGCACTAGTCCATATTGCAGCCACCTGACAGATTTGAGGAACAGGTTGCAGGGAAGCTCCACCAGTTGATTGTGGTGCACGTCGAGAACCTCCAGCAGAGGGCGCTCAACCCTTTCAGGCAGCTTCTGCAACTGGTTATGTCCAACACTCAGCTTCCTCAGGCTGCTGCTGCATAATAACCTGCGGAGCGAGGAAGCACGCAGATGGCCGGGTCAGAACCAGCATGCATATATTAATATTTGTACTGTATGTATGGTACAGCATTGGAAGACAGAGATGTGCTGCATGCAAAGTGACCTTCTGAAGGGACCTATTGAGGGGAAGCAGGTGTCTTGTGTGATTTATGACACTCTACAGAGGGTGGGGTGGGGGGGGGGGCTGTGATAGGGCAGGCCAAAAAAAGGCAGTGCACCAAACTCCATTTAGAGGCCGCTGAGGCACACTCACCGCGCCGGGAGCTCGCTGATGAGGTTGTGGCTGGCGTCCAGGACTTCCAGTTTCTTCGCTTCACACAGCCAGTCTGGCAAAGACTCCATACGGTTTCTTCAGAGGGAGGGGCCGCGGGAGACAAAATGGGGTGATGATGATGATAAATGGTGTGCGGTTTGGAAAGTGCACAGGCTAATATTTCTTGTGTGTGTATTTAAATCCCAGCAGTGCCAAGAGGAAGCATTTCAAGGCTCAAATACATTTTAAATAACTGGTTAAGTGCATTGAAACATAAATTTCCCCCCAAGATTACTGTCTTTTGCTCTGTAACCTGCTTCTACGTTATACAGTGAAGGTCATAAAATATGTTAAAGCAATGACAACCCCTTTAAGTTCGTATTTCAAGAGTAGTGATTCATGTTTATGTGTTTCCTCACCGTGAGATGTCCATGTAACTAAGATTGGAGGGCACGGGGCTGACATCCAGGCTTTGCAGCTCTGTAGGGAAAATCCAAACTCATTAACCTACAGCAAGGACGTACGTATGCGTGGTTGTCTACAAAAACAAGAGGGGAAGGGGGAGGCTAGGGGAGACAGCACGGCACCGCTACATGACATCTTACATATTCACATCAGCCAGCAATGGAGGGCAAGAAAAAAAGAAAAGAAAAAAAAAGTCCCACCGTTGTTGGAGGCATAGATGCCTTTCAGCAGGCAGCCCTTTAGTTTGAGGTTAGTGATTTGGTTCCGCTCGCAGTGAAGCACCTCCAGTCTGGGGAACACAGAGGTGTCCAAGTGGGTCAGCCGGTTGTCCCGCACGTCCAGCTGGGTCACGTGCCTCAGCAGGTCGGGTTCGTCCGGAACCATGTTGGAAATCTTATTCAGCCTGGTGGACAAAGTGTAAGGGCTTCATGCTCTGCTTTGGTATGTGAACCGTGGCTCTGTAATGCTGGCAGCAGTCGTGCATCCCCTAGACCAGACCTGGGCAATTATTTTGACTCGGGGTGTCAAATTTAGAGAAAAAAATGTCTCCGGGGGGCCGGTATATCTGATTTTTAGGAACACTAATACAAAACCTCACAATAATGTCTGACTGAATGCTAAAAACGTTATGACAGACCGCCTTAAAAAATGGAATGGAATTAAAACATTTTTTGCTGAATGAGACACCCAGAATGTACATGAAAATAAAGAATGTGGGATTTACAATATTAACTATGAACGATAAAACACTGAATATTGACAACATATGAACGTCACACCCCCTCTCGATCGACATATTTTACAATCAAGCGAAACGCAACAAAAATGCAACAAACGGCAAAATATGAACGCAAAGGATAAAAAAAAAAAGCCACCTACAATCTGATACATCACTAAGCTTTAGAACTTTGTTGTAAAAATGGCTGGCCGCTCTGGAAACACTCTGTGGAAATGCTCCCCACCCACACTGCTTGGTGCCTCGCCTGAGCTGCTGTGACTTAGATTACCATAGTAACTACTTAGATTACCATAGTAACTACTTAGATTACCATAGTAACTAGTATATCATGTAAAAGCGCAGATTCCAACCATTGAAATACTTTGTATAGTTCAAGACTTACGGCCATTTGAAAACATCACTGAACATCATAATGGCAGCTACAGTTTCTATCTTAAATATCTAAAAAAATTATTTAGGAATGTCCAGCGGGCCAGATTGATAATCTTAACGGGCCGCATGCGGCCCTTAATTTGTCTAGGTCTGCCCTAGACCATGACCATGGTTCCCACACTTTCCATAAAATTATTCTCCAGGACAAATTTCCCGTCATACATTACTACATTCCTGATACAACGACACGCCCACTATAACTCTCCTTTTCCCCTCTGCCTGTCACTCAATAGAGGACAGTGAGAAAGAAGCCTGTTGCCATGGGAGAGAAAAACCTCAGACCAATATTGTAGGCGTTCAGTCTTCAACAAAGTCAATTGGAAGTACTCGGTTACAGAAGATAAATATGATTTGCTGGTAGGGTCACAGGGGGGTTCTGCACCAGCTACAAGCAGAGAAGCGCCGTGCCTTAAAGGTGCCCAGAAGAGAAGATAAAAAAAGTGCACATAACTTTTAAACAGTTAAACACTTAAAAAGGCTAAATAAAATAAAATAATTTTCCATGATAACTTTAACCATTTCCAGGAAATTGTAGTTTTTTTTCCTTATTTGAGATACTGTATGTGTTCCATGACTGGAAAATTGGTTAATCATTTTTCAGGTTTTCCAGGACGCATGAGGACCCTTTTTGGCATTAAATTCCCCCCATTCTCAACAAAGCACTGTATACATTTATATCTCTAGCTCGGCTGTACGCAAAACACAAATACATGGAACATTTTGACATTAAATTTTTCATTAATAATGACTTAAAATCAAAATGTATTTAAAATATAATTATATAATAGCTATAGCTAGCCTACCATAACTTAGGGTCGCTGTAGCTGTCTGTAGAAGTAGTTAACAAATTTAGTCACGTGGTTAAATCGTGATTCTGAGGTGAACACTTCTTTCGGCCCAGTCTCACCCATACTCAACCTCCAGCGGCCCCCAGAGAAATTGAGTTTAAGACCCTTGCTCTAATGAATAGCCAAGGTTTAACCCAGGGGTGCCCATTACGTTGATCGCGAGCTACCAGTCGATGGTGGAGTCGATGGTCAGTTGATCGCCAGCCAGGCATTGAAAAAATAGACCTAAAAACTAGCAATCATCAATCTTCACCAAGACGTCATTTTTGTCACTTGATTGACATTCACGGCGAGAAACACTTTTTATTTCAAAAGACTCTCGCACCACACCTGCCGTCAAAACTCTAAAGACCGACTGCACAGTTCCTGTCTTCACAATAAAACCTGCTCTGTGGCCTTGTAGTTAGTGTCCGCCCTGAGACTGGAAGGCCGCGAGTTCAAACCCCGGCTGAGTCATACCAAAGACTATAAAAATGGGACCCATTGCCTCCCTGCTTGGCACTCAGCATCAAGGGTTGGAACAGGGGGTTAAATCACCAAAAACGATTCCCGAGCGCGGCACACGCTACTGCTCCCCTCACCTCCCAGGGGGTGAACATGGGTATGGGTCAAATGCAGAGGATAATTTCACCACACCTAGTGTGTGTGACTATTGTTTGGACTTTAACTTTAATATGAATGAGGTTGATCCCTTTGACTTGGTCAATTGAAAAGTAGCTCGCTTGCAGAAAAATTGTGGGCACCCCTGGTTTACTCTTTTATAATTGTTCCTTGAGAAAAAAATAAAAACACGTTGCTGAAATGTGACTGGAGAACATGAAATATGAAGCCAAAAACCCATTAAATGTACAAAGAAGCTTTCGGACCACAATGAAAAACATGGTGAGAATGAAGTCTTAGAAATATGACAATAAAATGAAATAGCAAACTCAGTGACCTGCAGAAGATTACTGTCAAGTGACGTCTGAGCATGTCAATATTTGGTTTTACTGATTGAGCAAAGTCACAAGGAGTGACGCATTAACCAGCAAATGGTGCAAGTCACTCCAGCCTGAATTACAGGGAGACACCTGACGGAGTCGCAAAAAGCAAATGATTTCCTGATAATGTGCAGCCTGGCTGACTCCTCGCCCTGCTCCAGTTGCCTCGATCACAGGAACACACGTGTCAACCAGCAAGAGCTTATTATGTCACGTTGCTTACCTGAGATCGATGTGTTTGACACGGAGCAGTCGGAAGTTCTGCAAGATGAGCGTTTCCAGGTCGTTGCCGGCCATGCACAGCTTCTCCGTGGAAGCCAGCCGCTCCAGCACCTGCGGCACATGGCTGAATTGGTTGAAGGAGAGGCCCAGGTAAGTCAGCCTCTGAAGTGAACCCAGCTCGTCGGGAAGCTCGGTCAGGCTGTTGCCGTCCAGCAGGAATGTCTGCAAACTGGGAGGACAGTAACATTAAATAAAGGAAAAATTAAACAAATTGGTGCATGTTACACAAAATGGTCAGCAGGTGGCAGCAAGAGCCAAAGTGCCCCTACTGGCCACTTCTGGAATGTGCAAGCATACCAGATCATTCCAGCAGATTAACTTCTCATTTCACTCTCTTTTTGCAGCCCACATGTGGGTTTTATGTTCAGCAGCGAAATGAGTTTGAGGCGCATGTTAAATCAAAACTGTCTTAGTAACATGGCTAAACAACTCCTTCGAAAGGAAATGCTTTGCAGAGCTGTATAGATAACAATAGTGTGCTCCAGAGTTGTGTCTGCTCCTCCTATCGTAGAAAATATGCCCTATCAATGCACAACAACAATATTATAAGATAAGGACCTTTTATTTTTGAATCTTTTAGAACAATTTTGTATATTTACTGCAAGCTCCCGTGTTCACATTAACTTTAATCCTACTGTTTATGGTTTGTGAAGCAAACTGGATAACACACAATCTAATTTCATGCCAATCTAAATGTGATTCTTCCCTAATCTTCCCTTCAAGAGAGGGTCCTCCTCAAAATTCCCTAAAACTATGACATACTGTACAATCTGTAATCAGTTAGCAGAATTAGGTCACCCTGTCACAAGACAGAACCTAACATAATGTCGTCCAGACCAACGCATTGACACAACTCTGCGTTGTGTCATCTGAAGGTCGCAAAAGCAAAGAGTGGAGTTTGCTAAAACAACACAAAAAGAAGTGTAAACATTGGCTCGTACACATTAAATGAGGCAACGGATCGGTAGAATAAGAATGACTTGTGCGGGACTGGAGTCAGGGACGGGTCATGACAGAGGCGACGTTTGAATAGCGAGCGTCACAATGGGGGTTAGCGCATGTTGAAACTAGTAAAGTACACCGTGGCGGCGGCAATGCCAGGTGCTAGTTACTAGGTGACCACCGCAACATTAGGCTATGTAAACTTTTGGTAAAGGATATAAGGTTTGACGGCTGTGGGGAGAGCAATGGCCTCATGTGAGTCATGAAAACGACAACAAAAAATTAACCCGGTTTTTCACACACTAAAAGGAACATAACCAATTACTGAAAGGTTATGAATTAAATTATTTTTCAACAGGTCACATAATTGTGCAACAATATTTCATGTTTCTTCTGCCAATTAAAGTATATTGTGTGTTGTATTATTCCATACCTAACTTTGTTGGAGCAATTTGACTTGATCAAGTCCACACTACAAAATATTACAAGTATGTACAAAACCCAAAACCAGTGAAGTTGGCATGTTGTGTAAATGGTAAATAAAAACAGAATACAATGATTTGCAAATCCTGGTGCATGTGCAAAGCTGGCACAAGTGACAAAAAAGACGGAGAAAGTTAAGAAATGCTCATCAAACACTTATTTGGAACATCCCACAGGTGAACAGGCTAATTGAGAACGGGTTGGTACCATGATTGGGTATAAAAGCAGCTTCCATGAAATGCTCAGTCATTCCCCAACAAAAAAAATTACGTTTCTCAGTTCGAACATTAAATATCTTGTCTTATCTTGTGTATACAATTGAATATAAGTTGAAAAGGATTAGCAAATCATGGTATTCTGTTTTTATTTACGAATTACACAACGTGCCAACTTCACTGGTTTTGGGGTTTGTACTATAATTTGTGCCGATATCGTATTGGGTTAATATTGGTATCGGCCAATACTCAAAGTTCCAAATATCGGTATTGTATCATAAGTGAAAAGGGACTGCCCTAAAAATATATTACAAAAAGCAAGTTAACATTAGGGAGTGGAACAGGAGGACCCAAACGTTAGCAACACTAGCATTGCTATGTGAGTTTCAATGCTAACATTACACTCACACTTTAACCGCAATATCATGCTATGTTAGCCTAGTCGCTGATGAAAAACTAAATGATCAAAGCTCCAATTTCTGTATTTGACTGACTGATATTTGGCAGAGCTCCAGGCTTTATTTTAAGATCTGTAGTGAAATCTGTTCTTTTTTAATTTTTTTTACAAAGCTGTCTTGTGTGAAGAAGCGATGGTGTCACATCCATAATGACGTCATTGAAACTGTTTTTTTTGGTGGTCATAAACAGGTACTTGGGACACCGTTTTACAACATTAAAATGTCAATTGTGAATTCTGTGGAGACCTAACGCAGAACTCTGACGCGTTCTGCCTTGCTGTTACCTACTTGGTCATGGACCCCACAGAGCTGGGGACACAGGGCAAGTAATTACAGCTGAGGTTGACCTCTGTCAGCGTGGGGATGTCACAGATGGCCAGTGGGAACTGCCCGAGGTGGTTGTTGGACAGGTTCAGGCTCCGCAGACGAGAGAACCTATATGCATTAAAAGAGAAAACAACACATCCTTAATGGAGACTTTTTAACATTTGCAGGGTTTTACGTTGAGTTTTGCAAACAGCGGCAAACCCTGAGGTCTGTGTTGTGCATTCAAACACTAGAGACGGCTGGCATTTAGAGAGGTGACTTTCACGTGGGTTTTATTTGTGTACTACTACACGCATACCGGCATAAGAGCAATGTGATAGTTGCTGTTTAATCTGGCCACACTGGATTTTTCCCTCAACTATGTACACACATACATGCATACCATCAAGGTGACCCAAAAATGTTCAGAGTGATCGATTAAGGTGGCCAAGTGATTTCTGCAAGCAACCTGTGTGTTTGTGCATGTCATTCACCCATGAAATCCCCCTCTGCAATCTGCTGAGCAATGCTCATATCACTCCCCTGCTCCACTCGTCTGTCCTATCGTGCCATCTTCTAGTGTGAGCCTGTCTGAAGCTGCGCTGACGATTTCATCTCCGCCACTGATGAGTTTATGATCTTAAAAGTCTGTCGGTTAGCAGGATTGGAGGGACGAGTTTGACAGAGCTCCACGGGAGACTGCAGAATGGCTCCTGGTGGAGGGAACCATTTAAAAATAATATAGGGAGAATTTGCTGCACTCCTCTCTGAGCTGCCACCTTACCGTGGTAGAGGAGTTTGCGTGTCCCAATGATCCTAGGAGCTATGTTGTCCGGGGGCTTTATGCCCCCTGGTAGGGTCTCCCAAGACAAACTGGTCCTAGGTGAGGGATCAGACAAAGAGCAGCTCGAAGACCTCAATGAAAAATAAAACCTATGGACCCAGATTTCCCTCGCCCGGACGCGGGTCACCGGGGCCCCCCTCTGGCCCGGAGGTGGGGCACGATGGCGAGCGCCTGGTGGCCGGGCCTGTCCCCATGGGGCCCGGCCGGGCACAGCCCGAAGAGGCAACGTGGGTTCCCCCTTCAATGGGCACACCACCCATAGCAGGGGTCATAGAGGTCGGGTGCGATGTGAGCTGGGCGGCAGCCGAAGGCAGGGCACTTGGCGGTCCGATCCTCGGCTACAGAAGCTAGCTCTTGGGACGTGGAACGTCACCTCGCTGGGGGGGAAGGAGCCTGAGCTAGTGCGCGAGGTGGAGAAGTTCCGACTAGACATAGTCGGACTCACTTCGACGCACAGCAAGGGCTCTGGAACCAGTTCTCTCGAGAGGGGCTGGACTCTCTTCTACTTTGGCGTTGCTGGCAGTGAGAGGCGACGGGCTGGGGTGGCAATTCTTGTTGCCCCCCGGCTCAGAGCCTGCATGTTGGAGTTCAACCCGGTGGACGAGAGGGTAGCTTCCCTCCGCCTTCGGGTGGGGGAACGGGTCCTGACTGTGGTTTGCAGCTCAGAGTACCCACCCTTTTTGGATTCACTCGAGGGAGTACTTGAGAGTGCTCCCCTGGGTGATTCCCTCGTTCTACTGGGGGACTTCAATGCTCATGTTGGCAGCGACAGTGAAACCTGGAGAGGCGTGATTGGGAAGAATGGCTGCCCGGATCTGAACCCGAGCGGTGTTTTGTTATTGGACTTTTGTGCCCGTCACAGATTGTCCATAACAAACACCATGTTCAAACATAAGGGTGTCCATATGTGCACTTGGCACCAGGACACCCTAGGCCGCAGTTCCATGATCGACTTTGTATTTGTGTTGTCGGATTTGCGGCCTCATGTTTTGGACACTCGGGTGAAGAGAGGAGCGGAGCTTTCTACCGATCACCACCTGGTGGTGAGTTGGCTGCGATGGTGGGGGAGGATGCCGGACAGACCTGGCAGGCCCAAACGCATTGTGAGGGTTTGCTGGGAACGTCTGGCAGAGTCTCCTGTCAGAGAGAGTTTCAATTCCCACCTCCGGAAGAACTTTGAACATGTCACGAGGGAGGTGCTGGACATTGAGTCCGAATGGACCATGTTCCGCGCCTCTATTGTCGAGGCGGCTGATTGGAGCTGTGGCCGCAAGGTAGTTGGTGCCTGTCGTGGCGGTAATCCTAGAACCCGTTGGTGGACACCGGCGGTGAGGGATGCCATCAAGCTGAAGAAGGAGTCCTATCGGGTTCTTTTGGCTCATAGGACTCCTGAGGCAGCGGACAGGTACCGACAGGCCAAGCGGTGTGCGGCTTCGGCGGTCGCGGAGGCAAAAACTCGGACATGGGAGGAGTTCGGGGAAGCCATGGAAAACGACTTCCGGACGGCTTCGAAGCGATTCTGGACCACCATCCGCCGCCTCAGGAAGGGGAAGCAGTGCACTATCAACACGTGTATGGTGAGGATGGTGTTCTGCTGACCTCGACTGCGGATGTTGTGGATCGGTGGAGGGAATACTTCGAAGACCTCCTCAATCCCACCAACACGTCTTCCTATGAGGAAGTAGTTCCTGGGGAATCTGTGGTGGGCTCTCCTATTTCTGGGGCTGAGGTTGCTGAGGTAGTTAAAAAGCTCCTCGGTGGCAAGGCCCCGGGGGTGGATGAGATCCGCCCAGAGTTCCTTAAGGCTCTGGATGCTGTGGGGCTGTCTTGGTTGACAAGACTCTGCAGCATCGCGTGGACATCGGGGGCGGTACCTCTGGATTGGCAGACCGGGGTGGTGGTTCCTCTCTTTAAGAAGGGGAACCGGAGGGTGTGTTCTAACTATCGTGGGATCACACTCCTCAGCCTTCCCGGTAAGGTCTATTCAGGTGTGCTGGAGAGGAGGCTACGCCGGATAGTTGAACCTCGGATTCAGGAGGAACAGTGTGGTTTTCGTCCTGGTCGTGGAACTGTGGACCAGCTCTATACTCTCGGCAGGGTCCTTGAGGGTGCATGGGAGTTTGCCCAACCAGTCTACATGTGTTTTGTGGACTTGGAGAAGGCATTCGACCGTGTCCCTCGGGAAGTCCTGTGGGGAGTGCTCAGAGAGTATGGGGTATCGGACTGCCTGATTGTGGCGGTCCGCTCCCTGTATGATCAGTGCCAGAGTTTGGTCCGCATTGCCGGCAGTAAGTCGGACACGTTTCCAGTGAGAGTTGGACTTCGCCAAGGCTGCCCTTTGTCACCGATTCTGTTCATAACTTTTATGGACAGAATTTCTAGGCGCAGTCAAGGCGTTGAGGGGATCTGGTTTGGTGGCTGCAGGATTAGGTCTCTGCTTTTTGCAGATGATGTGGTCCTGATGGCTTCATCTGGCCAGGATCTTCAGCTCTCGCTGGATCGGTTCGCAGCTGAGTGTGAAGCGACTGGGATGAGAATCAGCACCTCCAAGTCCGAATCCATGGTTCTCGCCCGGAAAAGGGTGGAGTGCCATCTCCGGGTTGCGGAGGAGACCCTGCCCCAAGTGGAGGAGTTCAAGTACCTCGGAGTCTTGTTCACGAGTGAGGGAAGAGTGGATCGTGAGATCGACAGGCGGATCGGTGCGGCGTCTTCAGTAATGCGGACGCTGTATCGATCCGTTGTGGTGAAGAAGGAGCTGAGCCGGAAGGCAAAGCTCTCAATTTACCGGTCGATCTACGTGCCCATCCTCACCTATGGTCATGAGCTTTGGGTTATGACCGAAAAGACAAGATCACGGGTACAAGCGGCCAAAATGAGTTTCCTCCGCCGGGTGGCGGGGCTCTCCCTTAGAGATAGGGCGAGAAGCTCTGCCATCCGGGGGGAGCTCAAAGTAAAGCCGCTGCTCCTCCACATCGAGAGGAGCCAGATGAGGTGGTTCGGGCATCTGGTCAGGATGCCACCCGAACGCCTCCCTAGGGAGGTGTTTAGGGCACGTCCGACCGGTAGGAGGCCACGGGGAAGACCCAGGACACGTTGGGAAGACTATGTCTCCCGGCTGGCCTGGGAACGCCTCGGGACCCCCCGGGAGGAGCTGGACGAAGTGGCTGGGGAGAGGGAAGTCTGGGCTTCCATGCTTAAGCTGCTGCCCCCGCGACCCGACCTCAGATAAGCGGAAGAAGATGGATGGATGGATGGAATTTGCTGCATTCAACAGAACAAGAGACACATGAACAATAACAACTCGATGAGGCAATTCCTGAAGGAATTGCGTGTGAATGCTCCAATGAAGATGATTTGAAATGCTGACAGAATGTAGTATGAATGTAAGAATAGTTTTGAATATTGAAGAGTGGGAAAGTGTTAGTTGGATGAGTTGAATGTGTTGAAGGTGGAATGGTTTGAATAGGTTGAAAAAGGTGCGAATTGCGAGAGTATAAAAAATGGACAATTTATTTTAAAGGGGCAAATGTCCCTGAAAACTGGAAATTCTTGGAAATCCGGGAATTAAAAAAAATTGTTGAAGGAAAGCACACCATTTTGAACAGTCTGAATATTTTCGGAATTGGAACGGTTTGAATCGGATGAAAAGTGTGGGAATTGTGGAACTTTGAAAAAATGTCCCATTCATTTCAATGGGAATTTCATGGACATTTGGACATTTCGGGGAAAGCGGTAATTTTTTGGAAAATGTTAAAAGACTTTAATGTTCTGAATGAGTTGAAATGGTTGGTGTTGGAATTTTTCAAATCGGTCGAGAAATTTTGACATTTTTAATTGAGAAATGGTATTAAAGAATTTCAGGAATTTCGGGAAAACCGGGAATTTTTCCGTTTGGAAAAACATCTTAGGTTTTTGTCCTGATTAAGAGGAAAGTTTTGACGGTGGAACGGTTGAAATAGGTTGAAAAATGTGGAAGGAGTAGTTGCCAGAAAAAAGGGTAAAAACAAAAGAATACTGATGGTTTGAATTTCCGGGATGAGTGGAATATGTTGAAGGTGGAATGGTTTGAATCGGTTGAAAAATGTGGAAATGGTGGAAGTTTGAAAAATGGCCAATTCATTTTGAATGGGAAAAATGTCCCGGAAAACCCGGAATTCTGGAAATCTTGGAAATTTTGGAATTTGTTAAAGGAAAGCCCGCAATTCCCTAATAGGCTGAACAGTTTGAAGTTGGAACGGTTTGAATCGGATGAAACATGTCGAAGGTAGAGCCCGCCAAAATCTGTAGAAGAAGAAGAATAAACAGATGAATTTCGGTGTAGAAAACCACGTGTCAATGTTTTGGAGCATTCACACACATGTTTTCTACACCAAAATTAGGGTTGCCAAAGGTCTTTTTGAAAACCGGAGTCCTCTCGTTTTTAGGAACAAATGTGCATGTTCCCCTATTGTGCTATGGCAATCAAAAATAATGTAGGAAATGTCAATGGAATTCATGAGCGACAGGGAGCTTTATGTATAACATTTCACACTCTTTTCTTCTGTTAATCTCTTGTGGTGTAATGGTGTATGTTTCTGCCTAACGTGGCAGAAAGTGAGGGTTAAATTCCCTGCCGGGAATGGGTCTGGAAGGATATCTGGTGTAACCTAGGATACATTTCGGACTTAAAAATGTTGGATACTCGCGTTAAACAATGCCAATACCTCAAATCATAATGTTCATGCATTTTGGCTTGAGCTCTGTTTGCTACGTCGTGATGTCACAGCGAGGTGGACGTACTTATTTTGATTAAGACAAAGTAATTGGCCAGACAGGTAGGAGCTCCTCCCCCACTGCTTCAATTTATGAAGAAACACAAATAAAGGTAAGATAAAGTATTATTTTCATCTAGTTGTGGCATCCACATAGGTAACCAAAATTAGAAGGTTTGAATGTGCTTAAAAAGTGCTTAGACACACTGAAATATTTTGACCAAGTTATTTGGTTTATAGTAACTAAAATAAATACACACGGTTAAGATACACACTATTTTTCATGTTGTGTGTTTCTGATGCTTCACTGATGTTTTAGTCTTACTATTTTTATATTTTTTAAAGATTTATTTAAATGAAACAAATTATTATTTATTATTTCTGGCGGGTGTTGTGGTACCCTACTCTGTTCAGTGGTCAGTTAAGGCACCGTAAAAACACCTCCATCTTGTATTCCTCTGAGTATAAAACAATCACTCTGTCCTAAGGAAGCACAGTTTGAAGGTTAAATGTGCACAACTAAATAGCTCAGTTGCTCAGACAGCACTGTATTTATACAAGCTTGAATTGGGGTATACCGTTTTTTTATTGGGAAAAGACGGTAATGTTTGTTGTTTTCATTAATACCATTTATCGTTACATCCCTACTGGAGACTAGGGTTGTCCCAATACTAATATTTTGGTACCGGTACCAAAATGTGTTTTGATACTTTTCAAAATAAAGGGGACCACAAAAACAATTCATTTTTGGCTTAATTTTAACAAAAACTCTTACGATATGAAATAGTTCTTTTTGCACCCAAAGAACAATTTATTAAAATAAAAATTAAAAAGCATTAAACACATTGTGCTTTTCTTGTTGCGCTCAAAGAACAATTTACAAATTTGTATATTACATATAGTCTGGCATAATCTAGGATTAGGTTAGAATATAATATAAAGCTTTATTAATATAAACCTCTTTCTGTCTTGCCTCTGGTGAGGGCGGTCGCATTTTTCTCCGCTCCCTCCTTCCCTGCTTGCTCTCTTTGTTTTTGTCTTGTCTGAACTATTTTGAAGCCTCTTTTCTTGAGCTGTCCTCAAATCTAAACATCAAAATGAATTTGATCAACTGGACTCTCGACGCAATTGACACAGTCTTTTCGACAAGGAAAAGAGGTTCGGGGGAGCCTGGCTGCCCTGATGGAACCATTGCTGCGGGGTACGTGAGAGATTCCTGGAATACTTGGAGAATCATGTGCCTCTCAGTCCTTTCCATCGAGGACGTGGAAGACATCTACCTATTTGGAGCTGTGATCGCAGGGCATTTGCTGATTGGGCTGGGCATTGCTCTGGTGTATCGTCAAATTCGGAAGACGATGGCAGCCACTCAAGGGGCCAACAAGCTGTTCAACGCAATGGAAGGATTGGGTCGTGCTGTGGGATCACAGACTGGAGCGATTGCTGATTTGAATTGCAAGGTAGATTCCATCTTGATGAAGTTAGAGAAAGAATAAATTGGAATTGTCAGAGCCAGCATACAGAGCAGGAATGTCATTGTTTTGACTGCTCGAAGAAAAAACAACATCTTAATCTACGATTTGACTCCCTCGAATGGCCTTGAGGAACAGGCTGTTTGAAAACACTCCCCTGAGGACTCCTCAAAGATGGACGCTTTTGACCTTTCCCTTCTTTTCAAAAGCACCTGGGTCGGACTCTTGAACTCTTGAACTCTTGGGGCCGGCCTCGGCCCATAAAGACAATTCCAACATCTCACCCAAGTTAATTGGGCATACATGCACGCACACACCCCTCCCCAAATCAACGCCTTCACCACTGCTTAATTCCTCCGGGGTTGTGGGGGCTGAGCAGCGCTCAACAGCAGCTGACGGCCTCCAAAGTCCTGTTGGATGACTCTGTTGCGAGTTGTTGTGATTACATGTACTATGTTTATGTGTGCCATGCTATGTGAGGTTTTTTTCCTCGGTCTCAGTCTGGACCATTCCTGAGGGTCCAGCCTCAGACTGATATTTTTTTTTTTTTTTTTTTTTTTTTTTTTACTTCCCCCCTTCCCCAATGTCACCTTTTTCCCACCTTTTTAAGGAGCGCCTAAGTGAGGCTGATCCGTTGGCGGTCCCGTCTTGTCTCCCTGTAACGTATGTCTGCTCTTAGCGGGATTGTGCCGAAAATGTAATTTCAGTTCTTATGTGTCTTGTACATGTAAGAATGGACAAATAAAGAATCTGAATTTATTGACATTATGCTTTATGAGATATGGTTGCCATTTTTACCGCTTGTCCCTGTCGGGGTCACAGAGGGCTGGAGCCTACCCCAGCTGCATTAGGGCAGGAGTTAGGTGCAACCTGGACAAGTCGCTACCTCATTGCATGGCCAACACGGATAGATATACAAATACAATCATTTGTAATTACTAAAAACAATATTATGGCTGAAACTACACAGATAGGACATGTAGCATGTAAAACACACACTAAGGATAAAACACAAAGTGTAGCAATTTGTTAAAAAATTCAGTCATTTTACAAGCATTATTTTACGCTACGTGGGTGTTTTTAACGCCACTAATATTTGTAATTAAACTAAGCAGCTGTGTGCGTGTCTACGTAACTGTATGTGCACAACAGAGGAGCTACTTAACTAAATTACCTGTCGATCTGACTGCTTGTTATTTAATTGTTGAGCTAAGTTTAAAGCAAAAGTGGTAATACTTTAATCATGCCACCTTTGGTGAGGCATGTTTTAAATAATGCGCTTGCAGCTTGGCACTTTCGTGTTTAATGCATTATCTTTATTGATAGTTTTGAAGCCCTTCATATTGCGCTTCACGCATTCTCATTTTTAACCAATAGAATTGCCTTGATATGCCATTTTTCTTCTCCTCACTGTTTCTCCTTGTGCGCTCTGTGAGTGTGTGCGCGCTGACACCCTAAACATGCTCCTCCGCTCTGAACGTCACCGCTGCACGGCAGCATGCAGATAAAAAAAAAAGTACCGGTATTTTTCAAAGGCAGTATAGTCCCGTTTTCAATTCATGAGTACCGCGGCACTTTATTAGTACCGGTATACTGTACAACCATACTGGAGACTAATCATTTTCATTGGGAGGAGACTGGAAGCAGCAAGAAAACGAAGCGCTGCAGCAAAGTGGATATTGCGGCGTACAATACTGCAACATTCAAAGCTAACGCACAGCAACAGGTTAAGCTATTTTTATACCATGTGTACCCAAATTATACAATTTGGCAATGACAAATCCGATCAATGAGAAACCAGCAGGTATTTACTTAGCACATAATGCTTCATCTGGGCATGCTGACCAAGTACTAGAAATGTTACACAGTACTTTGCAGTGGAAATTGGTAGTATAAGTACTGTGCTCCATGGTGACTTTGGCAAGTTATCATCTTTCCTTAGAGGACCGGACTCAGAGTCTCAGATTCAGAAGAACTCTCTTCAGAAGCCAAATAAAGAAAAAAAAGCTGTCTCAAAGGCCCCAGTCAGACCGAGCAACAAAAGAGGAAGTCGCCCGTAGCGGGGCTGCCCCGCGACTGAACACCACGTAATTCCCAAAGGAGTAGCAGAGGTTCAACTGGAGGAGAAGCCTGACAAAGAACATAGAAAGTTAAAAATCTCCTCAGAAGGGCATTGCTGCACTAGGCTAGCTTTGGTGGAGATTTATGCTCTCAAAGTGCTGTCTAGCTATACCGTCGTAAGCCCTATACGAATACTTACGATGTTCTGTTTAACAATAGTGGCATGATCTCGTTGAAAATTCTTAGCCTATTACCAATAAACACCCTTCATCATGTCGAGTCGTGTGTCAGAAGCTGCTTCACAACTTGCTAAAGTATACCCACATATGCAAATAAACAGGCCAAACACATTTGCACGGCGCTTCAGCCGGCGAGGGATGACCTCGGTCTCGGAGAGAGTGTGAGAGAGGCAGAGAGATGCATGCTGGGAAGGCTGTTTAATGCCAGAGGAAACTGCTAGTCTCCCAGACAACTGATTATGCATATCTGATCCACCAGTAGGTATTTGGCCACAGAGTAAAGATGGCATGAGGCGGGGTTCCACGCCTCGCTCTCCTCTTGGGAGAATTAACAAAAGCACTGTGACTCCATGTTAGATGTCGCAAATAGAGCCCTTCACAACGTTATCCAAACACATTCATACAGGGCCAGAAAGTAGTAGGTTCTGTTTTACCTTACACTCTCCACCCTCTGTTAATAACTCTTTCTCATTACTGACCTCCTTGTGTGTAACACTGAGTCAAAAGAGGATGAGCCAACTCTGGTTTTAATAAGGCCATGTTTCAATGTTTGGCCACTAGGGGATCTCACTTAGGTTTTAAAGGGCTCATCTAATGCTGACAACATAGGCACTAACAGTCATGGCCAAACATATTGGCACCCCTGCATTTCTGTCACATAATGTACCACTTCTCCCAGAAAATTGTTGAAATTACAAATGTTTTGGTATTCACATGTTTATTTCTTTTGGTTGCATTGGAACTACACACACACACACACACACAAAAAGCCAAATCTGATATTTTATACAGAACTCCAAAAATGGACTGGATAAAATGATTGGCACCCTCAACTTAATATTGGGCAGCGCACCCTTTGGAAAAATTAACTGAAATCAATCGCTTCCTGTAACTATCACTGAGTTTCTTACACCTTGCTACTGGAAATTTGG
The DNA here is from genome assembly GCF_033978785.1 of Entelurus aequoreus. Classification (NCBI taxonomy): domain Eukaryota; kingdom Metazoa; phylum Chordata; class Actinopteri; order Syngnathiformes; family Syngnathidae; genus Entelurus; species Entelurus aequoreus. The sequence continues at coordinate 34,584,993 of NC_084746.1, read as the reverse complement.
ACCACTCTTCTTTTGCAAACTGCTTCAGGTCTCTCAGATTTGAAGGGTGCCTTCTCCCAACTGCTGTTTTTAGATCTCTCCACAGACGTTCTATAGAATTTAGATCTGAACTCATTGATGGCCACTTCAGAACTCTCCAACGCTTTGTCTTAAGCCATCTTTGTGTGCTTTTTGAAGTATACGTTGGGTCGTTTTCCTGCTGGAAGACCCATGACCTCTGACGGAGACCCAGTTTTCTGACACTGGACCCTACATTATGCCCCAAAATTATTTGGTACTCCTCAGATTTCATGATGCCATGCACACAGTCAAAGCATCCGGTACCAGAAGCAACCCCAAAACATCAGTGAACCTCCATGTTTGACTGTCGGCATGGTGTTCTTTTCTTTGAAGGCCTCATTTTGTTTTCTGTAAACAGTGTAATGATGTGCTTTATCAAAAAGCTCCACTTTAGTCTCATCTGTCCACAGGACGTTCTCCCAGAAGGATTTTGGCTGCCTTAGTTAAGTTTTTGCAAACTCCAGTCTTGCTTTTTTATATCTCTGTGTCAGCAGCGGGGTCCTCCTGGGTCTCCACAGTAGCGGCCCTTTTCATTGCGATGGCGACGGATAGTGCAAGCTGACACTGTTGTACCCTGTGCCTGCAGGTCAGCTTGAATTTGTTTGGAAGTGGCTCAAGGTTCTTGATCCACAATTCTAACAATCCTTTATTGCAGTCTTTCATGAATGTTTCTCTTCCTTTTACATCCAGGGAGGTTAGGTGGGGATTGTGTTGTTCCAATGCAAACAAAAGAAATAAACATGTGAATACCAAAGCATTTATCATTTCAACAATTTTCTGGGAGAAGTGGTGCATTATCTGACAGAAATGCAGGGGTGTCAATATTGTTGGCCATGACTGTATTTCATAGGTCTGGACCCAAAATGGTGTCTACAGGTAGTATAGACACACTAGGATTTTAGGCTTGTCTTCTAACAAGTTTGGAACGCCCACTTTAATCTCCAAAATGTTGGCGGGCCGGCATCAGCCTGCTGACATCACCCACAGACAACTGGAGGCAATTTCATATTGCGCAGTGTGTGTTTTGGTAGCATCTTCATCTTCAATCATGTTATTTTATCGCATAATTTAAAGGACCTATCAAATATGTCTGCCAGTGGCATCGTTGCAGGTCGTACCAATACAACTAAAGAAGAGGTCAGCCTGCAAACATTTCTAAATGATGGGAATACAAGGAAAGTATAATGGACCTCTCTAGTTGCAAAATGGGACGGAACAAGCGAGAGGAAAGTAATTTTCAGTGATCATTTTAATGATATTGACTTCTAAGAAGAAGGGTCAGAGTTTGTGTGGAAAATATTTTTTTAAAACCAAGCCAACTGTGATCCCAAAAATCAGGAGCACCCCTGAAGGAAGAAAGACTGAGACAGAACCTGCAGAAAAACAGAGAAAAAAGTGCAGGTCCGGCGCTCAGAAAAAGAAGATAAGCCGATAGTATTCTCTTCTACTGATGTTTTCCTTTATATTTTTTGGTCATAATGTTAACGATATCAGTTTTGAAGCAACCATGGACTAGGGCAATAAAAACATCAAGTAACACCAAGAGGAGGTGACATATCGAGTCTGGCGATTGAAAGGGGGCGTTCCAAGTACATTTAGTTATTTACAAAAACTACTCAAAAACTAATTTATATTATGGGAAATGAGCAGCACTGTGGCAGAACTGTGTAGAGTTTGGAGGTTCTCCCCGTGACTGCGTGGGTTCCCTCCGGGCACTCCGGCTTCCTCCCACATCCAAAGACATGCACCTGGGGATAGGTTGATTGGCAACACTAAATTGGCCCTAGTGTGTGAATGTTGTCTGTCTATCTGTGTTGGCCTTGCGATAAGGTGGCGACTTGTCCAAGGATAGGCTCCAGCACCCACTGAGACCCCGAAAGGGACAAGCGGTAGAAAATGGATGTTTGGATGGGTTATGGGAAATGGGTAGACTCGTTTTCAGGAGCAAAAAAGAGAACTTTTTCGTGAAATTTTGGTCATCTGGGCGCTATGAGTCCTTTAAAACCCCTTTCCCTTTCATCCATTCATCATCATGTTGCAGATGGCCAAGAAAGAGCATCTTTGTCATTCCAACTCATTCACAACTTTATCGCAAGCAGACTCACAGGCTGGAGGCATGTAAGATCACACAAACACAACCACTCGTTCCTGTTGTCGCATTATTTGTAGCCTGCAGAAACATTTTCTGTTGGATACAAGGGAGATCGCTCTGTCTGTCTGTAAAATCCCACACACACAATGCTTTTGAATGCAACACACAACTGCACACATCGTGTATATACACACGTCTTGGCTATAGCGCTTTAATCTAGACCCCGCAATAAGCAAGCAGCAGATGGTGCCCACGGAGAGGGAGCGAAAAGGGCCAGGGACCTTAAAAGCCTCCCTGCAGATGAATCTGGCCTTCTGGGCTCATTTGGCCGCGTCTGGTACAGCGTAGCCCTGGCTAGCCTCTTCGGGCTCTGTGCGGCCCCGCTTATTTCTGGCGTGCAAACTGCAGGGGGACACTTAAGTGATTCAAACTGGTCTGTCATGGCCTGCCAGGTGCCATATTGCTTCTTGTCACCGTCTACTTATACAATAGCCCATCTCATCATTATACTAGCCAACCTTGATACCTCCGAATTTGGGAGATGGGGAGGTGGGGGGGTGGGGGGGTGGTCGGAGTGGGCGGGGAGGACCGGGGGGCGGGGTTAAGGGGGGAGGAGTATATTTATAGCTAGAATTCACTGAAATTCAAGTATTTCTTTTATATATGTATATACCTGTATATACATATATATATATATATATATATATATATATACATATATCTATATATATATATACAGTATATATATATATATATATATATTATATTATATACAAATATAAATTCAAGTATTTATTTTTTATATATATATATACGTATATATATATATATATATATATATATATATATATATATATATATATATTATATTATATACGAATATAAATTCAAGTATTTCTTTTATATATATATATATATATATATATATATATATATATATATATATATATATATATATATATATATATATAAAAGAAATACTTGAATTTCGGTGTTCTTTTATTTACACATATACACACACATAACACTCCTCTCTACTACTTGCTGTAGTTTTGAAGCAATGCATGATGGGAATCCGGATGTTGTGTGTCAGTGTATTAACGTGCCGGCTGGAATAAACACACGCTGAGCAATAGCTCCGTGCTTACCTACTTTATGGGTTATAGATAAACCTATGGATAACGGAGACATATATAATAGTCTCCTTCTTGTTGTGTGTGCAGTTGCGCACTGAGCGCCAAAAGCCGTAGATGTTATAACGTGACTGGGCCGGCACGCTGTTTGTATGGAGGAAAAGTGTACGTGACGACAGGCTGTCCTCACTCAGGTCCGGCTGGAAATCAGGAGAAATTCGGAAGAATGGTTGTCCCGGGAGATTTTCGGGAGAGGCACTGAAATTCGGGAGTCTCCCGGAAAATTCGTGAGGGTTGGCAAGTATGCTCATCGTATCTAAGCGTGCAAACAAGTGTGACTTTATGTCCTGCAGGACATTAACAATGGTGTCGTACCTTTGCAGCTGCTGTAGCCACTGGTCGGCGGGCAGGAAGTTGTGTTTGAGGTTGAGATGGGTGAGGTCGTGGCTGTAGAAGAGGTTGGGGGGAAGCTGCTCCAGGCTACAGAAGGACAGATCGACTGAGTTGATCCTCTGAGACACCATCTAGACGCAATAAACACACAGGCACACAGTTTATAAGACACAGGCAGGTAAACAAGATTATGTGTGTGTAGCTTATGGCTGAAGGGTCAAATGTAACTCAGTGGCCAATCTTCTTAGACCTATCGGCGTAACCAGGGAAAGTCAAGCAGGTTAGTTATCTGACCTAAGAGCACATTACATCACCATGTTTCTAGCTAAAAGTGTGATTGGATCAGTTGTTCCCTGGCCAACCCTTGAGGGACAATACTATAGAAATGAAAGTTTGATGCACTTTAAAGTAGTCAGTGCACAGCATGTATAGTAGTCTAAATTTACTCTGATTATTGTCACACATGAGTAAAATTCACAGTGACCAAGTCCATATTGTGTAAAAAACACAGGTGTCAAACTCAAAGCCCGGGGGCCAGATCTGACTCGCCACATCATTTTATCTGTCCCGCAAACACCTGGAAATGATATGTGTCAATAAAGTACTTAATATTTTCTCACTCAATGTAATTGATTTTTTGAAATTTTGACAAGAAAAAATATATGTACTGCTTGAAATTGCATACCTTTTAAACTTGAATAGTATCCATTATTGCAACAAATATTACAGTATATTACCATACTTTCCAAACATGTTTTTGTCTAAATAAAAATACTTAACTTTACAGCAAACTACCCATTAAATTAATAAAAATGACAATACATTTTACGTTGTTCTTTACAGCATCCATCCATCCATTTTCTACCGCTTGTCCCTTTCGGGGTCGCGGGGGGTTCTGGAGCCTATCTTTCTTTACGGCATATTGCTGTTATTGTAAAAAAACTACTACTGTTTTTTGCGTTAAAATTCTGTTGACTGAGCTGCCAGTTATTGACTGTAAAATCTACGGTTGTTGTTTTTAACGGTGTATTACTGTAAATGGAAAGACAGTACATTTGTTTTTACGTAGAAAAACTGGCAGCTAGTTGCCAGAATGAAAAAAGAACTTGTACTGTTTTTCCATTAACAATATAATGTTGTAAAAAACAATGTTAATTTAACACAAAAATTCTGGCAACTAAGCTGGGTTAAGTTGCGATTCAAAAACGATTTATTCTTTAAAACAGAACGATTGGATTTAGTGTATGGACGATTCGATACGATTCCATTTAGTGTATGAACGATGTGATTTAGTGTACCAGCGTTTCGATTCTATGATTAACATTTGTTGATGGACACATTCTTTTTTACAGCACAAATGACCATAAGCATTCCTTCCTGTGCATACGCTCCTCTTCATGTTAGAGGATAAATAGTTAGGACCTGTGCGCAAAGCGCTCAGACTAGATCTGTTCTATCCAAGCTAAATCTGTGAGCATGAAGTGATGAAAACTACTTGGATGAGAGGGTAAATGTCTTTTAACATGGTAATGTTCAAATCCAGGCTGAAAACACTTATTTAATTGTGCATATGACAACTGAAAGTATGTTATTTACACGCTTTCATTTGAAATATGATTGTGTTATGATGACTATTTTATGAAATCATGTTTCCTTGCAATGAACCAGCGCTCCCTATTGCTGGCAGCACTCATGCACCACCATACGATGATGCTACCACCACCATCCTTGACTGCAGGTAAAACACAATTTTCTAGGCACTCCCTCGTCTTGCCAGATATTTAGGCAATAATGACCGTCTGTAGGCATGGGCCGGTTACAGGTTTTAAAGTATACGGTGGTATTAAAAATTGACGGTTTTCAAAACCACTGAAATTTTCTTTCATCTGTACGGTAAAAGTGAAAGTAAAATCATTCAGGTCGCATGCGGCTGTATCAACTGTATCGAACCTAGTACTATACACTGGCTAAGGTTAAACGTATACCTAATATTTTTCTCTCCAATGCTAGATTCTGGACGTATGCACGTTTATATTGACAATTAAATGCTTTTCTCTTCTAAATCATGTTAATACATTTACTGCACTGCTGCTTCGAAACCTTGGAAACAATAAAGGGCCCGAGCCGGCTAATACAGTTTGGTATGTTATAGGCTACATAATCGAGGCTTGCGAACGTAATAACGGATTATATTACTAACTGGTCCATTGCCAAACACGGTAGGCACTAATCCAATTAAAAGTAGTTTTGGCCACTGTGATGCTATTGTCTTTAGAAGGCTAAGATAGCTACACAAAAATTTGAGCTAAAATTGCTAACATACCATTCACACATTTTTAACCAACTGTTATTGCTTACCGTTTCATTGTCTCCTAGTGCCATAGATAGAAGAAAATGGAAAATGCGTGTTTTTATGAAAGTCTGTGGTTGAAGCAGGACTAATCTTTGCACACTCGGAGCGACTTCTTCACTGTTGCAGGCACATTGCCACAAATCATAAAAGTTAAAAGTGAGGCACGTTTTTACTTTAGATGAGGCTGAGATATTGTTTAGTTTTTGTGAGCTAGTTAAAGCATTTTCCTTCATTGGGTTTAATTGTGGACATGCTGTTGTGGCACAGCCGGTTTTACATAAAATAAAATGGCTGAATTGCGCGAGAATGTTTAGGTACATTTCTACAGGTACATTTAAAGTTAAAGTACCACTGATAGTCACACACACACACTAGGTGTAGGGAAATTACTCTCTGCATTTGACGCATCCCCTTGTTCTACCCCTGGGAGGTGAGGGGAGCAGTGAGCAGCAGCAGTGGCCACGCTCAGGAATCATTTTGGTGATTTAACAATTCCAACCCTTGATGCTGAGTGCCAAGCAGGGAGGTAATGGGTGCCCTTTTTATAGTCTTTGGTATGACTCGGCCGGGGTTTGAACTCACGACCTACCGATCTCAGGGCGGACACTCTAACCACAAGGCCACTGAGCAGGATAATCCGCTGACGTCACATATGGCAATGTCACAAAAGGAGCAAACTCCAAACGGACCGTTTGAGGAAGTAGAAAGGAAAGCAAGATTGTTTTATAAATATCTCTGCAATGCCTTTACGGTTTGATTTCAAATATTCAGGACTTATGCAGATCTCAAATACACATAAGCAGTTACAAGTAGGTAAGAAAAGTTGGGTTTGCATGATAGGGCCCCTTTAAGAATGGCATTATCATTTATTTATGTAGAAAGAATAAAGTTATTTTTGTTATCTATTTTACATACATATGCTCCACTGTCATCATGTTCTATTATTTTGTTTAAAATGACTGTTTAACTGAAAAGCTATTTCAAAATAACACATTTCAAGGCTGTAGTTATAATACCATAACGTGATACTTTTGCCTAACGTTATCATACTGTCAATGTTTTGTGCCTTATCGTACTGTCAATGTTTTATGCCTATCTCTGAGTCAACTTATTGTCATAGTAGAGTAAATCTATATTGCTATCAAGCTGTACACTGAACGGTTGCTGAAATGTGAGAACTGTACTCACTTTTGTGAGATAACTCTAGTCCATTTTCTAAGCCTCAACAAGGTCAGGCAGATTACATCATATAAGAAGTTGACAGTGTAGAAATTGTTTACTACACTCATCCCAAAGGAAACAATTGATGCCATAGTGAGGGGGCTGTGTCCTTTATCAGTTGAGGGCTTGGTCCCTAACTAAAGGCAGTGCTTAAGGCAAACTGGCCTTTCGCCTGAAAACTAAATTCCATAGTTTCCATCCACACTGGGTCTAACCGCTTTAGAGCTACTCTTGCAATGCATGAACAAGCTGTCTGACAAGCATCCACCTCCTGACTAAAGGTGAAAAGGCAAACACTTGGGCCACATTTGTGCGGTCTAGGCTAGGGCACGTGTTGCCTCTATGCAGGCTTCTATTCTGAGTGGCCCTCTGGGTGCTGGTGACATGCACGCCCCTGTTAATATTTAGAAAATAGGTTTTCTGGCTATGACCTACTTCAGTTCAAGTGAGAAAAAGGAGAGGAGAGAGAGAGAGAGAGAGCAAGGAGGGGTGACCCTTGAGTTCCACACCAAAGTGTCAACTACAGTGAAATATGTTCACTTTGCTGTGCTTGCACATGCTCTGTGATCATGGCTGTTACTTTGTGCCCCCTTTGCAGTCACGTGTGCGTGTGATTTATAATGCAGTTGACCCGTAAATAAAGCCATGGGAGCATATGCACGCATTCCCTCGCTCCATCTCACTCTGATGCCCTTTTTGCTGGCGGTACCTTGGCAGCGTGTCTGTGCCAGCGGAGGTGCTCCGTGAAGCTGTCGAAGCTGACGTAGTAGGTCTGACTCTGAGGCCCGGCAGAGCTGAAGGCCAAGCAGTGATTGTGCTTCTTCACTTCCTCCACCTGCAGATATCAGACACACACAGTTAGAGGGATGTGCCAATACTTGCCCTCTCTATGAATATTAACCCACCCCGAGTTACAGTCGTGGCCACAAGTTTTGAGAGTTACCTAAACTCTTGTGTTTCAACAAATTTGCTGCCTCACATTTTATGTGTCTGTAAAAATGTAAAATGACGCGGCAAAGTTGTTGAAACACAACATTTTTAACCATGACTGTTGATGAGGAAAAAAAAAAAAGAGAAAATAATAAAGCAGGCTTCACTACTTGAGCGCTTTCTCTTCTGTGCATAGGCTAACCTAGCATGATGTTGCTGTTTAAATGTGACTGTAATGCTATGCTAGCAGACATGCGTGGGCAAACAGCTCATTAGCATTAAAGCTGCAGGCGCACACTGTTCACAGTTGGGCTTACGATAATCACTTTAAACCAAATTCTAGCATCAAGGTTCATGTTTGACCCACTTCCAGCCATCCATTTTCAATTGCTTGTCCCTCTCGAGGCTGGAGCCTATCCCAGCCGCACTCGGGCAGAAAGCAGGGTACACCCTGGACACGTCGCCACCTCATAGTAGGGCCAACACAGATAGACAGACAACCATTCACACTCACGTTCACACACTAGGGCCTATTCAGTGTTGCCAATCAGCCTAACCCCAGGTGCATGTAAAACACAAAAACGTATATTTAAAATAATATAATATAATTAGTAAACATGATCAACAATAAGTAGATGTTAAGGCCTTATTGCCTGATACTAGTGAGGAGTAAATGACCCGCAGTGAGTGTATGGCACACCGAGTAGCTGTATAGACACTGCAATGATACTGTGTTGGTTTTAAAAAAAAGAATAAAAAAAGGATTTAAAAAGTCACATTTGACCTGCAAATAAAATTAGCACATATTAATGTTTTTTGTTTTGTTTTTGTTTTTTACGAATTGCTGCGTGGAAAGGAATACAAAATGCTATAAAGTCTGGTAAATGAGGGAAATAGTAAACAAGGAAAGAAAACCAATTATCATATTTGGTTCTGCAAAATCAGCATTATCCCATACTTTGGATTTTTCCCTTTTCTTAGTTCCATTTATATATATTTATTCATTGTTTTATAAATTTGTTTTATTTTCTTAATTGCATTCAGATCGATGATTCGACATCTTTCAGTACAAGCTGTCACTTGTGAACCAAAATAAATGACAAACTCAGTTTGGCGCTTAGCAGTCAATTGACAACGCAGCTGTATCGGTCACATGGCTTTTTCTTAAAGTGACACACACTTCGAGGGACACAGTATCACTCATCGTGTTTCATAAGGCATCCATGCTTCAGAATAGTTTGACCCATCACTACATGATACAATTTATACCCAAATGTACAATCAACTTGTAAAAAAAAACTTTGTTGAAGCACTTTTGACTAACACGATTGCTTTTTCTCCATCTTACAGACTTATAGTACCGTATTTTCCAGGCCAGAGGGCACACCGGATTATAAGGCGCACTGCAGATGAGCGGGTTTTGTCAGGTCTATTTTCATACAAAAAGGCACTTCGGATTATAGGGCGCATTAAAGGGGTCATAATATATATTTTTTTCTTCTAAATGGAAAACACTTCCCTGTGGTCTACATAACATATAATGGTGGTTATTTGGTCAAAATGTTGCATAGATAATGTTTAACAAATCATCTTCAAGCCGCTTTCTGACAGTCGCTTCAGGATGCGCCGTTTTGTGGGCGGTCTTATTTACGTGGCTCACCTTCGGCAGCGTCTTCTCCCAGTCATCTTTGTTGTAGCGGTGTAGCGTGCAAGGACGGGAGTGGAAGAAGTGTCAAAAGATGGAGCTAACTGCTTTAATGACATTCAGACTTTACTTAAATCAATAACAGAGCAGCATCTCCTCATCCGTGGCTCACTAGAACAACAAAACGCCGGAAATGTGTCCCGTGAAAAACCGTCCGACCGAAACTCTCTAATAACTAAAGTTCCTTTGGTGAATTATGTAAACTCACTACACCGGTATGTTTTAGCGCTTTTATGGAGAGTTTACTGACAGATATAAGCAAGAACTTTACACTACTTATATTAGAAATGGCAACAGCGGAGGATGAATGTCACATGACAAGAAGATAGAGAAAAAGAAGAAGAAGCTTATCGACTACGACTACAAAGGTGAAAGTGTGCAAATTTTCAGTACAAATCAGCAGGAACCAGAAGGTAAGAAAAGTTGCTTTTGCATAATATTGCGAAACAAAACGGCAGATAATATGTCTTGCCTTATACACACACCATAATAATACTCGTATGTTGAAGCACAGTACAATCCATCAAGCGGCGCGGCTTCATAGCTTACCAAAGTCGTACTAAAAAATGTTGATAGATTTTGGAGTGCCGTGTTTAATGTTTTATATTTTCAATGGAACATATACCATTTTTGTGTTCTTTACTTGAGTCATATTGCATCTACACGTATCTCTTGTGTGTGACTGCCATCTACTGGTCACACTTATTTCACGATGTATCAAATAAAATAGCTTCGAGGTCTGTCAGCACAACCAAAATGATTCCGTATATTAAGACGCACTGTCGAGTTTTGAGAAAAGGAAAGGATTTTGATGCAAGATTTGCAAGCACATGCATGTTGACGAAAGGTTGTGAAAAGTGAGCACTAAAAGGCTTTCTTAGGGGAGAAGAGCCCTGAGAGCTAATCCTTCAGCTTTATAAAGCGATACATAGATAAAAGGTCAAATTTTCTTCCCTGGAAGGTAGTTAAGTAAAGCTACTTTGATAGCTGCAGGGATAAAATATATTACTGTAAATGAGCTGAAGGTCAAAATATATCTGATAAGGTGTTGCTTTGTAGCGGTAGGTGAACATTATGGCTTCGGCATCAGTGTAGAAGGCTTTGTGACGTACTTTCCCTCCGATGAGCGGCAGGATGTGCATCTTCCCCGTCTGGCTCTCCTTGACAGAGGAGACAATGAGGCAGGTGCCGCAGAGGATAACCTGCCGTTTGGTCCAGCGGTTGACTGGCAGCTGAAGCTTCCCTTTGCGGACGTTGTACGTCCCTGACAGCTGGACCCGCTCCAAGCTCTCAATGTTTTGGGGCTTCCCTGGAGGAGAAAAGAAAGAAGAGGAGGGGATGATGCAGGTCTTTTGGGTAAATATTAATCCTCTGAGTTCTAGTTCTCTGAAGAAGAGTTGTGTTTATGTAGCACATATTATACAACTGGCATGCAATAAATGAAAGAGACAAATAAGAAAAAGACAATTGATTAAATCGTGTTTGATCAACACAACATAATTAAATATTTTCAGCAGAACATGTAAATGCTGCATCACTATGTTGGCTGACGTGAGTCAACAGAACAAAAAGTCACATAAAATAATAAGTAAAAATTGCAAATCCCACAGAAAGGGCATGTGAATGCTGACAAAAAGCACACTGAAATGCCAAAGGAAAAAATGAATAGGGGACTGTAATTTGACTTTCTTTTTTTCCAACCCTTTATTTGGCAAGGATGAAAACATATTTGGTCATTTGAGTGGGCGTAGAAAATGGTCTCCTTGTGTACAACAGTGGAGATTGTGAATTTGCCCATGTGGCATTATAATGAGTGTAATACATAAAACAATAACTAAATAGAAACCAAAAGTAAAACTAACATTGTGATGTATACCAGCCAATCAGTGAAGTAAAAGAACTTTTTTTTTTAAACTCTGTAACGATACATGCACTGACACAAATGAGTACAACAAAATATAACAATGATAATTATTTAAATAATATCTGTAAGTCTTGATGCATCAGAGCAAATCATAGCAACGTTTTTGGAATTGTCAACCCGTGTAACTGTCACGAGTTGTGAGAAATAAAAATATTGCGTGAGGCTTCAGCAGCTCTCGCGATGCCTAATAATCAAGTTTTTTAAAAAATTTTCATTAAATTATTTTCGTACCGTGGGTGCACGACCAATATTAGGATATAAGGAATTATTACGTCACACAGATAACTAAGATTAAAAAAATTGCTTCGACTACCGATTAAAAAAAACACACGCTCCAATGAGACCAGATTGCCCGTAATGGGTTAGGGTGAGCAAATCAAGTGCTCCCTTTCTCTCACTTTCCATGCTGTAAATCTGTCGTAAACTTCCCTTAAGCTCACTGTAAACAAACATGGCGTTGATCGTGTAGGATTTCTTCTCTGTTTCAGAGGAAGACATTTCACAAGCGGTTTGCACCAAATGTTCTGCAAACATACCACGAGGAGGCAAAGAACATCACACTTTAGTACATCAAACCTTATCAGCTAAATAAAACGCTAGCGTCGCTTTGACAGTATTTTGAAAACCAACAAAGACTTGCGCTGTTGAAGAAGTCGGCCCAAAGCCAGCCGCATAGAGAGACTTTCCTATCGCTGTGGCGTTTGAGAATTGCAAAAAGTTTGCCAGAGACAACTCGAGGGCTAAAGCGATCTGTGATTTCACCATGGAAATGCTGATGCTGGACGACAGCACTTTACCATGATCATATTGGACGGAGTCAGAATGTTTTCATTTGGTTTAGCTCTTATCTTCACAACAGATATGAACATGTTTCTGTCAATGGTTATCAATCCAATCAAATAGAGTTGATCCACAAGGTTCTGTTTTAGGCCCAAATATTTTTTCTATTTTCATTAATGATTTACAGTGTAGTGTAGTGTGAAAGCAGTGTATTTTTGTTGTGTTTTATTATATGTGTATTTGTGTAGGGAACCCCATGAAAACCTAATGCTGCATCTCAAGGGGCTATCCCAAATTTTTTAAAAAACAAAAAAACTGGAAATACTGGCTTTTGTCAGGACCAATCTACAGGTAGTTAGTCAAATCCACCTTTGGTTGAGTAGTTTATACCCCCAGGGGTGCACAAACTACAGTTAAATCTAAACTTAAAAAATAATAAACGCAAATAAGTTATCGTTTGTATCGGTCTTAAGAAGCAAGAAATTATATGTGTTAAAAAAAAATCTTGCTCCCCTATGTAATACTTTTGTTAGGCCCTCCTCATGTGGTGCTAAAGTTAAGAGAATGTAAATTACAATGTTACATAAAACCTTTTTTTTTCCATGCCATCAGTTTGCCGATTAATTCAATGCATTTTATTTCTTTTAGCAAAAACTATTTTTCTTGTTGTGTCCACAAAACAATCATTTACAAGGCTTAGCGAGACTGCCGTCCCTTCTCAATAAACTTTGCTAAATCTGATGCTGTGCAGGGTGGTTGCAGCAGGGGACATATCAGGAGGTGCTCCATGGTCTGTGGTGCAGTGCCCCAGTCACACACAGCATCCCCCGTCATTCAGGTACCCCCATTTAGCAAGAGTGGCTTTAGCTCGTCCAACACCAGATCTTAGTCTGTTAAGACATTTCCACACTGCGCAGTTGGTATCTGCTCCAGGGGGCAGTGCCTTGCTTGTCTTTAGCTCCATTGTTGTTTCTGATGAGAGGTTGTCAGGTCGTTCTTCCCACCGAGTGACTCCACTGCTTGTTCTCTGTGTTCTGAGAGGTGGGACGTGCTTCAGGAAACTTTTCCAGGATTTAATGCGGCTTTTGGCTGGCACATTACCGAAGAGAGGATGTCTTTGATCACAGGACTGTTGTTGCCACTCTTTCTTGCTTGCTGTATTTCGTCGTATCTCTGGTGGGACTATGCCTGCCAGGGTTTATAGCCGGTCTATAGGTGTTGGTTTTAGGCAGCCAGTGACAAGGCGGGGTCCAATTTGTTGGCATGGCTAGCTTGCTTCCATACTGGGCAGCCAGTGTGGTTGTTTTCAGAGTCTATGAGTTAGCATAAACAGGTTGTTCCAGTGAGCTTGCGGATGATGTCGTTCCTCGCACTCACTTTACACTTGGTTTTCTCAATGTGGGTCTTAAAAGAGAGGCATCTATCCAGGGTTAAACCTAGGGAGACCGGGTGCTCGCAGTGTTCGATGGAGGTTTCTGACCAGTTGACCTTCAGTTGGAGCTTGGCTTCACAATTTCTCAAGTGGAAGGCACACACCTGTGTCTTAGATGGACTTGCACATAGGTGGTTCTCTCCATAGTAAAGTGTGAGCTCTGCCAGAGCATTGGAGAGTCTATCTTCCACCACTTTGAAGTCAGTGCTTTATCCACTGATACCAAGGTTGTCTGCATAGATAGAGCGGTGAGTGTGTGCACTTTTTGGTTGGTCGTTAGTGTAGTTGTTAAAGAAAAGTGGTGCAAGCACACTTCCCTGTGGAAGGCCATTCTTGAGGTTTCGCCACCTGCTTTTGTTTCCTCCAAGCTCAACAAAAAATGCTTTCAATCGGTTCTGTCAGACTGATGTCCCTTGTGGTCTCCAAGATCTTGCTGAGTAGATCTCTGTAGTTGCAGAAATGGTTTAATAATTTCAATAAATCAAAGCAACCTGGACTGAACTGATGGTGGTCTACTGTTTTATTGTACTATGCTGAACATAGAAATAGGCCCTGCTTACACTGCACACCAAATCTGATTTTCTTGGCCTCAAGTGACACAGACCGGATTTTTTTTTACCAGTCTAAACGTTCCAAATTGCTTCAAATATAATGTTTTTGCATCAGATTCAGGAGGAGGTAGTCCAAATCCGATCATTTCAAATGTGACTTCAGTCTAAACGGCAATGTTATTATTATTATAGAGGTTTATTTGAAATAGGGACAGATACAAAAACATAGACATCTGAAACAGTTATCCGATGTGACCTGAATGTGACCCATATGTAACTTTTTCGTCAGCTTTGGGCGAGCTACGTCATTCGTGTGCACTGGGAAAGATGCAGCCCGCCGGCAAAATCCGGTTTCGGTGAGCAAAGTAATTTTTACATGACCAAATTTTCGGTGCATCCCTAGTGAGTAGTGCGCAATTAATAGGCTATATGTAATATACAAATATATATTTTGATTCTAAAGAAATAGCGATTGTTGAAATACTGGAATTGACACTGTGGTGTATTTGTTTACATGTGAGTTAAAAAACAACAACCTAACAATCCACCCTGATTGCCTCCTCTACTAAACAGCCATAAAAAGATTAGAACCCTCCCAAATATATATATATATATATATATATATATATATATATATATATATATATATATGTATATATATATATATATATATATATATATATATATATATATATATATATATATATATATATATATATATATATATATATATATATATATATATATATATATATATATATATATATATATATATATATATATATATATATATATATATATATATATATATATCCATTCATACATTATATTACTTTAATTTATTTTCACAGATGATATTTGTCTATTACCTGACTGTTTCTATGTTAGCTACCTCTCTTTGTTTATCCATCCATCCATCCATTTTCTACCGTTTGTACCTTTTGGGGTCGCGGGGGTGCTGGAGCCTATCCCAGCTGCACCTATTGTATATTTTATGCTGGATCTACTTTATTTTATGCTGCCCTTGCTTTGCTGCAGCTGTTACATATACTGTAATATTGTACATGGTAATTGGGATTTGTTATATATTGTATAATAATATCATATCATATCATAATATAATATATCACTATATATAATATGTACATATTACATATGTTTTATTTTATATTGCTACTATGGTACATTTTAGTGTACTTTATACCTTTTGTTTTCGACCTCTTTTTGTGCGCTTGTGTGCATTATCCTTTCCAACCTTATCCTTTCCATCCTTTGTAACTGAGCTGCTGTGTGGAACAATTTCCCCTGTGGATCATTAAAGTTTGTCTAAGTCTCAGTAAAAAAAACACAAATTTTAAGGTGTGACGACCATATCTATGGTGGCGACTTTTATTTTATTTTGTAGTAGTAGCGACTTCCTAGTTCATTTACGGAATCCAGTCAATTTCTTTTGTTTTCACTTAATCAATCTTGCGTAAGCAAGTGGCGTCGAGGCCACGTTGGGGCCACATTGGGGCCTGTGCGTGTTTATACTGTAGACTGATAAAAATCACATTTTATTTGCAGTGTAAACCATCAGTGGAAAAAAAATTTGATTTAGAAAAAAATCGATTTGGGCCACTTTTGGCCTGCAGTGTAAAAGTCATAGGTGTATTATTAGTGGTTCAATCAGGACTTTTTTTTACAATAGCGCTGCAAAGCAGGGTTAGCATCTGTGCTAAATTCATTCAGTGCTACTGTAAGCCTCACATGTCCTACTTTGCGTGTTGGAATTGAATAGTCAGGATTTGCCTACAGTGAATATAATCTCCAATTCAATGCCAGGTGCACTTCTGCTGAATTATGCTCTTACAGTTGGTGAGCTGCCGTCACTCGCTTTTCGTGTTCTCTCTTGCACAGGCGCGCGCCTCGCCAAGCAGGCTGCCAAACCTGATGGACAGGTTGCTTATCAGGCGTTCTGTCAGCTGCGGCCGCCTTATCGGTGTGGCGAAACCTCCACCTGCTCTCTGTCTACCTCCACCTCCGTAAAAAGCTGGCCCCAGGTCTGTCATGTGCCGCCCACCTCCGACCGCCCCTCCTCCACGTCGATTCTCTTCCTATTTACTTTATCCATTTTAGCTTTTGTCTTTTTGCCTGGTGATGAAAAAGTCTCTTCCTGAGTTCTGACCAAGCAACAGTTGTCCTCGGAAAATGTTGCACATCCCCTGACCTCTCGTTCACACATACTTCACCTCGGTGTGAACACAAACAGCGGGGGAGGAAGAGTCTAGAACAAGCATGTGTGGACTTGAGCGTTTCAATATTTCAGGTGTCGACTGTAAGGCCAGACTGAAACATTTTGCTTATTACAACTGCTAAGATAAGTTGTTTTTGTAACTTATGGATCCCAAATTTCTGGTCATCAGCGCCACTGCAACCTTTTGTCCGTTAATCTTTGTGTTTGCACCAGAATCAATAGAGGGATATTTACTTTGACTAAATACTGAGTGGCTCACATTAGATGTTGATTATACATCGGTGAGCAGGGTTATTGTCCATCCTGTTGCAGAAAAAAGACCCACATTGCATCTCTTATTGTTGGTTGAGATTGACCGTTAAAAAAAGCGTTATCAATTGTCAAGCGCTGAGACGAGTAGTGTCATTTTTAAACTATTTCCTGCTAGCCACTGTTAGTTTGCTATGTAGTTGCACTTTAAAACAAGTGGAGTGTGCAGGGGGCAAATTAACTTCAGCTTTTATATGTATTTTTAAAAAGGACCATCACAAGTGGTCACTTCCCAGCTTGCTTTAGACACAATAGTGCATTTACAGTTGTGAGGAGATTTTAGAAAAAAACAGGAGGTGTGCACACTTTGGGGCAGGGGTGCCCACACTTTTTCTGCAGGCCAGCTACTTTTCAATTGACCAAATCGAGGGGATCTACCTCATTCATATATATAATTTATATTTATTTATTTATTTATTTATGAAAGAGACGTTTTTGTTAACAAGTTAAAGGTGTTTATTGATAATACAAGCATGTTTAACACATATAGATTCCTTTCTTTCATGAAGACAAAAATACAAGTTGGTGTATTACCTGATTCTGATGACTTGCATTGATTGGAATCAGACAGTAGTGCTGATAATGTCCACATTTTCAAATTGAGGAGAAAAAAAGTCCTCCTATCTGTCCAATATCACATGAAAGTGGTTGGTTTTTGGCATCTTATTTGTCCAGTTTCCATACTCGTTTTTATACACTTTACAAGAAATACATTGGCGGAAAACTCCGTTGCTTGCTAGCTGACACTCTTATTTTGTTAGTGCAGGCAAGATGAAGCAGCGCTTTTATGGTGAAGACAAGACCTGTGCAGTCTGTCTTTACAGTTTTGACAAAAGGTACAGCGCAAATACAAAGTGTTTCTCGCCTTCCTGTCTGTCATTTTTTCTTAATAATGAGCTGGCAGCAGCCAACGTCATCTCACAAGAACTTCGGGTGCAGTGAATGTCAATCAAGTGACAAAAGTTACTTCTTGGTGAAGATTGATGATCGCTAGTTTTTAAGTCTATTTTTTTAATGCCTGGCTGGCCATCGACTGACACACCCTCCGCGATCGACCGGTAGCTCGCGATCGACGTAATGGGCACCCCTGCTTTAGACGTAACAAAGAAACAGGAGCTGAATATTTTTTACTTCAAAATGGCTTTAAGTACAGGAGTATGAGTTGGACTTTTTAAATTCAAGAGGTCTATCAAATGTTATGAGACAAAAACACACAAAAAGTTGTGGAATATTCTACCACATTAAAGAGTGAGTACACAACATCTTGTTTTAACATTTTACAATGAACAGTAGTTAAATTCTTTTTACACTTCAATGTATACCTGCCAACCTTGAGACCTCCAATATCAGGAGGTGGGGGGTAGGGGGTGGGGGTCGGGGGCGGGGGGCGTGGTTGGGGGCGTGGTTATTTACAGCTAGAATTCACCAACTCGAGTATTTCATATATATATATATATATATATATATATATATATATATATATATATATATATATATATATATATATATATATATATATATATATATATATATATATACATATATATATATACATATATATATATATACACATACATATATATATATATATATATATATACATATACATATACATATATATACATATACATATACATATATATATATATATATATACATACATATACATATATATATATATATATATACATACATATACATATATATATATATATATATATATATATATATATATATATATATATATATATATATATATATATATATATATATATATATATATATATATATATATATATATATATATATATATCCATTTTCTACCGCTTATTCCCTTCGGGTATATATATATGTTTATTTATTTTATTTACATAAAATAAATACTTGAATTTCAGTGTGTCCGGTGGCTATCCATTAGTTGGCAGTATTGTCCTGTTTAACTTCTCCGTTCATGATGAGTATATCATTTCGGCCACCGTGTTCAATGGAGAAGTCTGTTCTACATATTTACAGGCAACATACACCTTCCCCTTCGAACTGTCCTGGATGAACTGAAATTCTTGTTTCCATTCGTTTGAATTCGTTAGGCAAGCTGTTTATATTGTGGGAAAGCGGACGTGAGAACAGGCTGTCCCTACTCAGTCTCAGGTCCGCATTGAGCTGGAGGGGGCGTGGCCTCCAGCTCCGGCTGAATACCGGGATTCTCCCGCTAAAAACGGGAGGGTTGGCAAGTATGCTTCAATGATAGTTGAGATTGTAACACAAGCTAATCGACACAACTTTAGCAAATCCTGCAAGTTCACTTCCCCATGCTAGACTTAACTATATTTTCAAATTTTCTAAACTAAATTATTTTTAAAGTGCATGTACTAAACTCCTGTTTCAATATCTTGTTGAGCGGAACAATGTTGCCCGGAGTAGTTGTGCCACAGTGTGGAATCTGGATTAGTGCTGTGCGTTATAACGATATTAGGGGTACCCCTAAATTGCTGAGATACCTGTGGCGGTGGGGAGGTAACTAAAGGCCTACTGAAATGAAATTTTTTTATTTAAACGGGGATAGCAGATCCATTCTATGTGTCATACTTGATAATTTTGCGATATTGCCATATTTTTGCTGAAAGGATTTAGTAGAGAACATCGACGATAAAGTTCGCAACTTTTGGTCGCTGATAAAAAAGCCTTGCCTGTACCGGAAGTGGCGTGACGTCACAGGTTGAAAGGCTCCTCACATTTTCCCATTTTTACACCAGCAGCGAGAGCGATTCGGACCGAGAAAGCGACAATTACCCCATTAATTTGAGCCAGGATGAAAGATTCGTGGATGAGGAACGTGAGAGTGAAGGACTAGAGTGCAGTGCAGGACGCATCTTTTTTCGCTCTGACCGTAACTTAGGTACAAGCTGGCTCATTGGATTCCACACTCTCTCCTTTTTCTATTGTGGATCACAGATTTGTATTTCAAACCACCTCGGATACTATATCCTCTTGAAAATGAGAGTCGAGAACGCGAAATGGACATTCACAGTGACTTTTATCTCCACGACAATACATCGGCGAAGCACTTTGGCTACGGAGCTAACGTGATAGCATCGGGCTTAACTGCAGATAGAAACAAAAGAAATAAACCCCTGACTGGAAGGATAGACAGAAAATCAACAATACTATTAAACCATGGACCTGTAACTACTCGGTTAATGTTTTCCAGCCTGGCGAAGCTTAACAATGCTGTTGCTAACGACGCCATTGAAGCTAACTTAGCAACGGGACCTCACAGAGCTATGCTAAAAACATTAGCTATCCACCTACGCCAGCCAGCCCTCATCTGCTCATCAACACCCGTGCTCACCTGCGTTCCAGCGATCGACGAAGGACTTCACCCGATCATAGATGCGGTCGGCGGCTAGCGTCGGATAGCGCGTCTGCTATCCAAGTCAAAGTCCTCCTGGTTGTGTTGCTGCAGCCAGCCGCTAATACACCGATCCCACCTAAAACTTTCTTCTTTGCAGTCTTCATTGTTCATTAAACAAATTGCACCAACACAGATGTCCAGAATACTGTGGAATTTTGCGATGAAAACCAAGCTTTTTGTATTGGATACAATGTGTCCGCATACTTCCGTTTCAACGATTGACGTCACGCGCATACGTCATCATACATAGACGTTTTCAACCGGAAGTTTAGCGGGAAATTTAAAATTGCACTTTATAAGTTAACCCGGCCGTATTGGAATGTGTTGCAATGTTAAGACTTCATCATTGATATATAAACTATCAGACTGCGTGGTCGGTAGTAGTGCTATGTTGTGGTATACAGTACCTAACTTATTTTTACTTTAAATATTGCGAAATCAGATTCCAATACAAGGACCGGTTTTGGTGGTTGTGTTGAAATGCATTCCATCATACTGACTAACTAAGAATATGCCAATCCAGACTGCACATGTTTTAAGTAATACAGATCTTATAATGGTTCTTCTTAGTTACAGAAGGTATATCTTTGGCTACGTTTACACTCAGAGTTGGACATAAATTTCAGATTTTTTAAAGCGATAGAGCGACGTCTGATGTGAACGCAATCCGACCTGCACGCAGACATAACGTCACACGTGCTGCAGAGTTTTTCAAATTCTAGTAGGTCTCAGTCCTGGCGCATATATGGCAATTTCAAGGATTTTGTGCAATCAAAGTCAAAATGTTCTGCGCATAGAAGATTAAGAAGGACGAGGCCAAACATTTTGGCTCTCGTAGTTTGTGGGACATGTGCTTCAACATCTGCTACGAAGAGAGAGTGTGGGCAAACAGCAGTCGGAGACAGGAGTGGGGGAACATTGACGCGAGTTCCTAAAACACATTATTTACGCTTGTTTTCTGTTCATTTGTCAATTATTCATTTTGCAACAGTCTATTTTGGCACAAAATTAAGACACTTGTCGCTATTTGATTAGACTGCAGTCGAATCAAATACATATCTAATTTATATCAACATACAAAAGAGGACTAGGTCGGATTTGAAAAAAATCTGGAATTGCACTGTTCACATCGACATGGAAAAAATCAGATAGAGGTCACATTTGTGCAAAAAAGTCGGAATTGACCTGCAGTGTGAACAAGGCCTCAAGTTGTGGCTGGTCCAGACCCCAGTCTGATCAAGAAAACATTTCTGTCCACCAATATCCATAGAGATCAGTGCAACATCTCAATAAGTCCAGTGAGCAGACTGGTTAGCTCCTCCTTACATCGCTGGAAGTCACAAGTAACTACCAAGTGGGGGCGAGGGGGTGCATGTGAGACATTAGAGCAATTATTCAAAAGCTTTTAGCCTCAATATGTCACATGGGTATATTTGTACTATTTTTAGGCCCTTTTGTTGGAGCGTGCCCTCTCCTACGGGAGCATAGTGTGCAACAACGCCGGCGCCCTGCTCCTCGCCGTCCTCTTTCACAAACACGCACTGACACTAAACGTTGTGTCCTTCCCCTCTTTAAATGTTGATGGACTTGATGCATCATCTCGCATGGATGTAGGAGGCTTGAGGGTTGAGCCATGGGAATATGCACAGTCGAAGGAAGCAGGGAGATGGGAGGGACTCCCACGTGAGCATCCTGTTTACAGGGCTGGGGCGTCAGGAACTACAGCATCTCCTGGATAACCCTGGGAGGAAGTTGCTCTCGCTCTTAGCTCAGACGTCAAACGGTAGTCCACATGCGACACCTACACCAGGAATATTTTAAGGAGCGATGATGCTAGTCGTAGTGGGCATTATCCATTATCCGGGAAGGATGCAAAAGTAGTTATTGCAACATAGGAGAAAGGCCTCACTAGGTGGGTGTGTACGGGACAAAGCTATTTCTAGACCTACTATGACAGGAGTGTGTGTGTTGCTGGAGATGGCTTCCTTCCTTCCTTTTCCACAGGTTGAGGAAGAGAATGTTTTGCTTTACACACTAAAGACTTCGTGGGGACATTCATCCCTGTTAGTGGTCCGAAGCGTCTGGGGTGAAAGAGGCAGTGTAAATAGAGGAAGAAGGTTCTGGCCTTGAATGAGGCACGCCTGCTATGGAAGTCCAAAGCTCATTCGCATTCACCTTGCCTAAATTGTGACTAATCAGCTAAAAGTTTCACACTGACACAGTTAAATGTATACAATGTCAATCAATCGCTAATGTTTTTTCTACCAGTCTGAAACATGTCCTCCCACTGGCCTTGTTATCCTTCATTGTTAGCAATGAGCGCATGTAACAGATTAGATCCTGCTTTTTTTTTTTGCTAGCGATAACAAGGACACATCCTCAGTTAATCATCCTGGCCCCCGCTAAATGCAACCTGACATCGGCACACCTCGGCTATTCAACGGGGCACGCTGTACCATAGGGCATCGGTGACCCATATAAGTCACGGAGCAGGCATGCGCGGACACACGTATTTGATGCTTCTGTAAGGGGCGACAGATGTGTTATATCAGAGGGCGAGACTCAAGGACCTAAATAATCTCTCAGTCTCCGTTATGTATTATTGGAATTCGTATAGATCAGGGGTCGGCAACCCGCGGCCCGGGAGCCGCATGCGGCTCTTTGACCACCCTGATGCGGCTCAGCTGCATACTTGCCGACCCTCACGATTTTTCCGGGAGACTTCCGAATTTCAGTGCATCTCCCGGGGCAAATATTCTCCGATTTTCACCCGGACAACAATATTGAGGGAGTGCCGTGATGGCACTGCCTTTATTAGCGTCCTCTACAACCTGTCGTCGCGTCCGGTTTTCACCATACTATCTGCGTGCCGGCCCGGGCACATGTTGTATGTGGCCTCTGCTTGCACACGCAAGTGACTGCAAGGCATACTTGGTCAACAGCCATACAGGTCACACTGATGGTGGCCGTATAAACAACTTTAACACTGTTACTAATATGCGAACTGTGAACCCACACCAAACAAGAATGACAAACACATTTCAGGAGAACATCCGCACCGTAACACAACATAAACACAACAGAACAAATACCCAGAATCCCCTGCATCACTAACTCTTCCGGGCTACATTATACACCCCCGCTACCACCAAACCCTGCCCACCTCAACCGACGCACGGAGGGGGGAGGATGTGTGGGGGGGCAGGAGTTGCTGGTAGCGGGGGTGTATAATGTAGCCCGGAAGAGTTAGGGATGCATGGGATTCTGGGTATTTGTTCTGTTGTGTTTATGTTGTGTTACGGTGCGGATGTTCTCCCGAAATGTGTTTGTCATTCTTGTTTGGTGTGGGTTCACAGTGTGGCGCATATTAGTAAAAGTGTTAAAGTTGTTTATACGGCCACCCTCAGTGTGACTTGTATGGCTGTTGACCAAGTATGCCTTACAGTCACTCAGGTGAGTCTGCAGAAGCCTCAAAAAACATATAACTGGGCTGGCATGCTGTATGTACAGGTTGTAGAGGGCGCTAAAGGCAGTGCCATCACGGCACGCCCTTATTATTATTGTTTGGGGGAAAACCAGCAGGCATTCGAGAGAATAGTTCCCCGGAAAAATCGGGAGGGTTGGCAAGTATGATGCTGTCAAGCGCCATTTATATAAAACTTGCGGGCCGCACTAACATTACATTTTCATATTAAGGTGCGGGCCGCGTGTCTGAGACCCCTGGTTTATACATAGCACAAAGCAAAAAACATTTCATTTTAAATTTCAAAAGAGTTTTGTGGCTCCCATTGTTTTCTTTAATTTGTGAAACGGGTCAAAATGGCTCTATGAGTGGTAAAGGTTGCCGACCCCTGGTATAGATGATACTCATGTGAATGTAGCGGTGTATTCACAACAATAATATATGGTTTCTCAAAAATAAAGTCTCATAAGATCCACAATAGTGTATTGAAGGCGTGTTTTTCAAAATCTTGATGCTGGACTTTGGGCGGTTTAAAAGCAGGAATGGGTACCGAAACTCGGTTCCATAACGGGACTGGTGACAACATAAAACAGGCATGGGCAATTATTTTGACTCGGGGGGCCAAATTTAGAGAAATAAAATGTGCCTGGGGGCTAGTATATCTATTTTTAGGAACACTAATACAAAACCTCACAGTAATGATTGAATGCTAAAAACTTTATGACAGACCGCCTTAAAAAAACGGAATGGAATTTAAAAAATTTTTACTGAATGAGACACCCAGAATGTACATGAAAATAAAGAATGTGGGATTTACAATATTAACTATGAACGATAAAACACTGAATATTGACAAAATATGAATGTCACACCCCCTCTCGATCGACATATTTTACAATCAAGCGAAATGCAACAAACACAGCGAAATATGAACGCGAAGGGTAAAAATAACCCCACCTACAATCTGATACATCACTAAGTTTTAGGACTTTGTTGTAAAAATGTCCCTCCACATCTGTCCCTGATACCCGCATTTCAGGCTGGCCGCTCTGGAAACACTCTGTGGAAACGCTCTCCACCCACACTGCTTGGTGCCTCGTCTGAGCTGCTGTGACTTAAATTACCATAGTAACTAATTAGATCACCATAATAACTAATCAGATTACCATAAAAAAGCGCAGATTCCAACCATTGAAATACTTTGTATAATTCAAGACTTACGGTCATTTGAAAACATCACTGCACATCATAATGGCAGCTACAGTTTCCATCTTAAATGTCAGGCGGGCCAGATTGAATAGCTTAACGGGCCGCATGCGGGCCCCGGGCTTTAATTTGCCTAGCTCTGACATAAACGGTCGTAACCAAAATGAAAAAGAAAGTAGCCATCGGTGCTAAATGAATGCAGACTCAGGAATCTAGTGCTTAATGGTGTTTCTAAATTTGATTGCCGACCCTAACATGCTGATAGCATTGTACACAGCTGGGGCTACAACAACAACACTTTTTCATTATGCACCAATAATCCGTCACTGCAAGCAAGGTGCATTCACAAACCCCGGATTTATAAGTATCAACATCTTAACACAAGCAACTTGTCTTTTTTTTTTTTGCACATACTCTATGTCCTGTTTTTGTTGCAATAATTAAAATGATATCAAATAAAGCCTCTTTTATTAATCTATTTATCGTTGACTAAGTGGTTCTCCGTCAAGTGGTTGCAGCATAAACGAGACAAGCAGTACCATGCCCATAAGAATGGAGTTTTTTCTTCACAATATCATTCAAACCCAGAACTGTTAAAAGCAACCATTTGAGGTTCCTCGTCTCTCAAAAGTAGAGGAAAAAAAGAAAGGTAGATGACCATTTTTCTCACATTTGGTGCTCACAGACAGACTCTGAGGACACATCTGATGGAACATCATTACCAAGTCAATCTTGTATAATAGGGTACCTTTAACAATCATCTCCAAATACACTCAGTGGAGGTGAGTATCTACTTTCACTTTCATTATTGCTGAAAATGTAGCTACTATCATGATGCTACCGTATGTACTATACAAAAAAGAAAAGTAAAAAAAAACAAAAAGTGGTGAAGTGACGTAGATAAGACAGAGCAAGACCAGCTGTTACCCTGTGACACAAATAGCTGTACTGACCTTCTGTTACAAAAAACAAAACATCTACCTTGAGGAAAGGGAAAGGTTTGCTTCCCACACCTCATCAGCAAGGCTGCTTCGCCTCAATCGTTTCACTCCTTCATATCACATCCACGGACGAGGACGACAGTAATGCGAAGCGACAGACCGTGTTCGGCCAACTGTCCGCCCAGGCGGCGGATGGCGATCCTGGCTGGAAGGTGGCAAAGGCCATCGCAGGTGACATGTTGCTTTCCACGCTTTGCACCTCGTTCTTGCCTCACATCGGCTTACAATAGAGGTGTTGGCTAATGTGACATTTAAAATCGACGAGGACCACAAAACTAATGATCTTTAGTTAGCATCCTCTTTGATGAGATCCAGATTTCCTCACAGAGTGCATAATAGGGGAGGCGAGGAAAACCGCGATGTGGACCTTTAGGGAAATAGCGATAATATGAGAAGCTACTGTACTGAAGGAGGAAGATAGTCATGCACTGGCTAGAAGTGACG
This sequence comes from Entelurus aequoreus, assembly GCF_033978785.1. Lineage (NCBI taxonomy): Eukaryota > Metazoa > Chordata > Actinopteri > Syngnathiformes > Syngnathidae > Entelurus > Entelurus aequoreus. Next base: position 34,558,348 of record NC_084746.1, on the reverse strand, counting down.
ACGTGCTGACATGCCCGTGGACTTTGCCTATCAACAAGTTTAGAACCACACTGACAATAATGTCTTTGCTTCTAAGTCCTTTTTCTATTTTTCCCATGTTTTTTAAAAAAGGTATAAGGGTGGAAACAAAGTGGAGCAGTTTCAGCAGTGACGGAAGAAGTTTGTCATATTAGAAAAATGTCAATTGTTTTGACTAAAACTATGTTGAGCTATTTATAAATATACAGTTCAGGCCAAAAGTTTGGACACACCTTCTCATTCAATGCGTTTTCTTTATTTTCATGACTATTTACATTGTAGATTGTCACTGAAGGCATCAAAACTATGAATGAACACATGTGGAGTTACAGTATGTACTTAACAAAAAAAGGTGAAATATATGAAAACATGTTTTATATTCTAGTTTCTTCAAACTAGCCACCGTTTGCTCTGATTACTGTTTTGCACAATCTTGGCATTCTCTCGATGAGCTTCAAGCACACCTGTGAAGTGAAAACCATTTCAGGTGACTACCTCTTGAAGCTCATCGAGAGCTTCAGAGCAAAGGGTGGCTATTTGGAAGAAACTAGAATATAAAACATTTTTATAGTCATAAAAATAAAGAAAACGCTTTGAATGAGAAGGTGTGTCCAAACTTTTGGCCTGTACTGTATGTAGGATGAGTGCTATTGCCAGTGTAACAATACCAACTCAATATTTAAACTAGTTCTTCAATATCCTTTATAACATCCGATTGTTTGATCTAAACAAAGTCAACAGTACTCAATAAATAAAAGCAAAAATTACTATCTGCTACTCATTTGTAAATCATTTGGGTTTTGCCCTGAAAATCCTCCTGTGTCCAGGGAATTATTCCCGGAGTTTGTAAACATTAACAAAAAAGATTTTGAGAAAATCTCAATATCCACCCCACGCTAGAATCGATCATATACTGATACTAGGGACGGCGTGGCGAAGTTGGTAGAGTGGCTGTGCCAGCAATCGGAGTGTTGCTGGTTACTGGGGTTCAATTCCCACCTTCTACCTTCCTAGTCACGTCCGTTGTGTCCTTGGGCAAGACACTTCACCCTTTGCCTCTGATGGCTGCTGGTTAGCGCCTTGCATGGCAGGTCCCGCCATCAGTGGGTGAATGTGTGTGTGAATGGGTAAATGTGGAAATACTGTCAAAGCGCTTTGAGTACCTTGAAGGTAGAAAAGCGCTATACAAGTACAACCCATTTATCATTATTTATACTACCCTCGGTCTCGACACCTACAGTTGCTGTTATATTATCCTCTCTCTAGACTCTTATTAATCTACTTGTGATTTAATGTTGATGGCACCTTACTTTCTGCTGTAACGCGGCTTAATATAAACTTCTTAAAGTTTATTAAGCACTTTTTTCTTGATGTTGATTAAAGCCAGCTAATCGGTTAACTCTGCAATTAGCATGCCTGTGTAGCATGTTTGAACTTGTCCTCCAGTGATAATACTTAAGATACTAAGAAATGCAGTTTATTTGCCATAATAACGTTGATGATAATAAGCTAAGGGGAGCAGCTCCACATGGAGACACATAATTAGCTGCTAGCCGCTTGTCAGCCGGGGGGATGAGATTAAATACAGTGTCAGCCGCGGGGTTTCTGTGTTTGTGAATTCAAAAACTACAGGAGTATAATGGCTGATTATGATGGAACAAAGTAAATACCACTACATTTCCTCCAAATAAAATACTGACATTACAGAATGCAAGCTTTTAAGAAAAAAAATGAAGGAAAGTCAAGCAGGTGTATCTACTATATTAAAAATATAAATGCAATAAAATCAATTTTGTGGCCAATCCTCAACACAACCCTGCCCCTAATAAATTGAAAGGAATTACTTGTTGTGTCTTTTGGAATAAATGATTGAAAGACTCAAAGTGGCATTTAGGGGGCAGAAATCCTGACAATGAAAGAGAAACATTTGAATCTATGATCTTTGAGCTATCCCTCATGTCAGATCACATGGGGAGCGCATGTTGGGGAGTCTGCACGAGGTTAGTGACAGGGCGCTGCACGCGGTTGCTTACAACTGCCCAGCTCCATCTGCTCTGTGCAGCTTCATGCGACTTGCATCAAAAATAGGTTATGTGCATATTTATAACAGCGCAGCTTGTGAAACTTTCTGCAATGTGAAATCAGGCGTATTGTCTGGAGCGGGCACTGAGTGCAGTGTTTCCCATAAACTGCCAAGATACCTGTGGCTGTATGGGCGTGGCTATGGGCGTGGCTATGGGCGTGGTCACCATGACATCACCAAGTAATTTGCATAATTTACTACAATGATATGATTTTCTCTAAAAGGCTCAAAAAATGTATACTTACTAATTAATAATAACAGTTTTGTTTTAAACGTCCTTCCATCCATCCATCCATCCATTTTACAATATAATTACAACACTTTATGTACATATTTATAGACAGATTTGAACAATAAGTTATTCACTGAAATATATGTATTAATTGTGGTTCTTACAAAAAATATATCTTATAAATTATAAAAGCTAAAATGTCTCTTAAAGCTCTGCCCCTTTAATTAGTGCATACTAAATAATTTAACTTTAGCCTACTACTACAACCATATTATTTACCAGCAACATAAAGTGAAACAGAGGCAGAGGTGTCCTGCCACAGTCAGTAACAAATAAACAGAAAACAGTAGTGGTCAAATACAAATAAGGCAACAAGAGAAGTATCCTACACTTCTCTTTTGTAAAGTAAATCTGAACAGCCTATATGGGCATCGACATCAATTATATGATAGATCTAGTGCTTGTCAGGGGTGTCACCACCTCCAAAGTTATGATACTTCCATATACTAAAGTAATGTCCGATCATTACCTTATAAAATTTGAAGTTTTGACTCATTGTCAACAAGCTAATAATAATAATAACTGCTATAGCGGCCGCAACATTAATGATGCCACAACGATGACTCTTGCTGACCTACTGCCTTCGGTAATGGCACCATTCCCAAATTATGTCGGCTCTATTGATAACCTCACTAACAACTTTGACGATGCCTTGCGCGAAATTATTGATAGTATAGCACCGCTAAAGCAAAAAAGGGCCCCTAAAAGGCGCACCCCATGGTTTACAGAAGAAATTAGAGCTCATAAATTATCATGTAGAAAACTGGAACGCAAATGGCGCGCGACTAAACTTGAGGTTTTCCATCAAGCATGGAGTGATAGTTTAATAACTTATAAACGCATGCTTACCTTAGCTAAAGCTAAATACTACTCAAATCTCATCCGCCTCAACAAAAACGATCCTAAATTTCTGTTTAGTACAGTAGCATCGCTAACCCAACAGGGGACTCCTCCCAGTAGCTCCACCCACTCGGCAGATGATTTTATGAATTTCTTTAATAAGAAAATTGAACTCATTAGAAAGGAGATTAAAGACAACGCATCCCAGCTACAACTGGGTTCTATTAACACAAATACGACTGTATATACGACGGACACTGCCCTCCAAAATAGTCTCTCTATTTTTGATGAAATAACATTAAAGGAATTATTACAGCGTGTAAGTGGGATAAAACAAACAACATGTTTACTTGACCCACTTCTTGGGAAACTTATCAAGGAACTGTTTGTATTATTAGGTCCATCAGTGTTAAATATTATAAACTTATCACTTTCCTCCGGCACTGTTCCCCTAGCATTCAAAAAAGCGGCTATTCATCCTCTGCTCAAAAGACCTAACCTCGATCCTGACCTCATGGTAAACTACCGACCTGTCTCCCACCTTCCGTTTATTTCCAAAATTCTCGAAAAAATTGTTGCACAGCAGCTAAATGAACACTTAGTGACTAACAATCTCTGTGAACCTTTTCAATCCGGTTTCAGGGCAAATCACTCTACGGAGACAGCCCTCGCAAAAATGACTAATGATCTATTGCTAACGATGGATTCTGATGCGTCATCTATGTTGCTGCTTCTTGATCTTAGCGCCGCTTTCGATACCGTCGATCATAATATTTTATTAGAGCGTATCAAAACATGTATTGGTATGTCAGGCTTAGCCTTGTCTTGGTTTAACTCTTATCTTACTGACAGGATGCAGTGCGTCTCCCATAACAATGTGACCTCGGACTATGTCAAGGTAACGTGCGGAGTTCCCCAGGGTTCGGTTCTTGGCCCTGCACTCTTTAGTATTTACATGCTGCCGCTGGGTGACATCATACGCAAGTACGGTGTTAGCTTTCACTGTTATGCTGATGACACTCAACTCTACATGCCCCTAAAGCTGACCAACACGCCGGATTGTAGTCAGCTGGAGGCGTGTCTTAATGAAATTAAACAATGGATGTCCGCTAACTTTTTGCAACTCAACGCTAAGAAAACGGAAATGCTGATTATCGGTCCTGCTAGACACCAACATCTATTTAATAATACCACCTTAACATTTGACAACCTAACAATTACACAAGGCGACTCGGTAAAGAATCTGGGTAGTATCTTCGGCCCAACTCTCTCGTTTGAGACACAATAAGAGTGTTACTAAAACGGCCTTCTTTCATCTCCGTAATATCGCTAAAATTCGTTTCATCTTGTCCACTAGCGACGCTGAGATCATTATTCATGCGTTCGTTACGTCTCGTCTCGATTACTGTAACGTATTATTTTCGGGTCTCCCTATGTCTAGCATTAAAAGATTACAGTTGGTACAAAATGCGGCTGCAAGGCTTTTGACAAAAACAAGAAAGTTTGATAATATTACGCCTATACTGGCTCACCTGCACTGGCTTCCTGTGCACTTAAGATGCGACTTTAAGGTTTTACTACTTACGTATAAAATACTACACGGTTTAGCTCCAGCCTATCTCGCCGATTGTATTGTACCATATGTCCCGACAAGAAATCTGTGTTCAAAGAACTCCGGCTTATTAGTGATTCCCAGAGCCAAAAAAAAGTCTGCGGGCTATAGAGCGTTTTTTATTCGGACTCCAGTACTCTGGAATGCCCTCCCGGTAACAGTTAGAGATGCTACATCAGTAGAAGCATTTAAGTCCCATCTTAAAACGCATTTGTATAATCTAGCCTTTAAATAGACCCCCCTTTTTTAGACCAGTTGATCTGCCGTTTCTTTTCTTCTCTCCTCTTCTCCCCTGTCCCTTGCGAGGGGGAGTTGCATAGGTCCGGTGACCATGGATAAAGTGCTGGCTGTCCAGAGTCGGGACCCCGGGTGGACCACTAGCCTGTGCATCGGTTGGGGACATCTCTGCGCTGCTGACCCGTCTCCGCTCGGGATGGTTTCCTGCTGGCCCCGCTGTGGACTGGACTCTCGCTGATGTGTTGGATCCACTGTGGACTGGACTTTCACAATGTTATGTCAGACCCACTCGACATCCATTGCTTTCGGTCTCCCCTAGAGGGGAGGGGGTTACCCACATATGCGGTCCTCTCCAAGGTTTCTCATAGTCATTCACCGACGTCCCACTGGGGTGAGTTTTTCCTTGCCCGTATGTGGGCTCTGTACCGAGGATGTCGTTGTGGCTTGTACAGCCCTTTGAGACACTTGTGATTTAGGGCTATATAAATAAACATTGATTGATTGATTGATTGATCATTTATCATTTATTTAAAATGACTAATAAAGGTATCGTTGAATTTTGCATACAAATTGTTTCAATGGTTATACCAAGGCTTGAATAAAGCGTCACTTAGTTTTTACAGTATAACTGGAACTTTTGTGCTTACAAATTGGAATTTGACTAATTTTCAGGAGAATAATGTCTCCTAAGTTGCACATGGGTTCATCCATTGTGTGTTAGCATTAAGCTATCAGCATAAGAGCCAATCCCTATCCAGTATGGTTGCATTGTTTTTATTCAGTTTTTACCAAACTGTATAGTCCATTTAACACAATTCCTACCTGTATGTGCACTTTATATGTATATTTATGTATTTTCTGTTGTGTGCTTAGTTTTACAGTAATGTCATTGTGTAAACTATCAAAAAAACAACTCCAAGTTGGAAGTTTTGTTATGTTTAGTTCAGAGGATTATTTACCTATAATTTAGAAAAGCCAGAATAACATATGCAAATAAACCAGGCGTGTACAAAGTGTAGCCTGTGTTAAAATGCAGTAAAAGAAGGTAAAATAAGCAGCAAAATAGAGCAAAACTATATAATGTAACAAGAAAACTATATGTTGATGCTAATAACACAGATTTGTCTTTAAATATATAGATATATATTTTTTTGCCATTTAAAAAAAAATACACACGTCATAGCCAATTATGCAAATTTTACAATAACGTCTAATTGACTGTGCCCCAGCCACACCCCTGCCGCCACAAATAGATTGCCATTCCGTAGTAAACACTAAACAATGAAAGCTACGCTACTGCATGCACTGTAAAAAGGACAACACCACATTGCAAGAGCAGTGTTTAGAGAGAGAGAGAAAAGGGATTTGTGGTTGACAGCTATGTAGGCCAATCATTCTAATTAGACCAAACGGCAATATTTGTTTCCCAAATTTTGGGAAACAAACAATATCACACCGTTTCAGTGTCTCTGTCGGTGTTATATGAAAACTATTTGTTGAATACAAAACATTATGGCCGTTAGCATATTTGCTAATGCTTATGACGCTAGCTTGATTACATTACGATAGCACGTACAAATATGCATGAAACCATTTCTAAAGACATCATATACGGGACAGTTTAGTAAGTATGAATTGTTTTAGTTGTATTGTAAAACTTACAAACGTTGCTTAAGTGATGAATAAAGAATCCATTAAAAAAAATAACGCTATTACTTCCGGTTCAAGGCACAAAACAGGAAGTACATTTTCAACCCACAGCCACTACTGCAGTGAGTGAACTTCTCCAAAAATATGGCGCCATAACACAAACAATATCACACCTTTTCAGTGTCTGTGTCAGTGTTATATGAAAACTATTTATTAAATACAAAACATTATGGCCATTAGCATATTTGCTAATGCTTATGACGCTAGCTTGATTACATTGCGATAGCACGTACAAATATGTATGAAAACACTCCTACAAAAATCACACATGGGACTGTTTAGTAAGTATAAATTGCTTAGTTATATTGTTAAACTTACAAACGTTGCTTGGGGTGATGAATGAAGAATCCTTTCAAGCAGAAACTCTATGGAGGGTTAGACTTCTGATTTCAAGGCATGAAATAGGGAGTACATTTTAGCACCTGCAGTGAGCCAACTCCTCCAAAAGATGGCGCTATAGCGCAAACAATAACACAGCTTTTCATTGTCTCTGTTGGCGTTATATGAAACTCTGTTGAATACAAAACATTATGGCCGTTAGCAAAGAAAAATCCATAAATTAGCCACACCGTTTTACAAGCCGTAGAGTTCAAATCATAGGAAAAAAGCAGCGGCTTATGATCCGGGAAATATGGTAGTCTTCAGTCATTAAAACAAGGTAACATTGAAGGGCTTAACTTTCTTTAACAACTGTTAAAAAGTTACTTAAAACATATCCTGTGATAAATGTTTAGTGTGATGACAGTTTGACCCTGAAACTGACTATTCATCTCTTTTTCCGTATGGGAATAGGGTTATTTGGAAATCCCAACAAGGTGAACCAGCATCCCGTGGCTTCACTGTGTCTGACTTTGACCATACTGTGGATAGGTCAGAAAGAGCAGAGCCATTACTGATACAAACTCAACGCAAAAGTGTATCAGGCACACACACTCAAACACACATCACACAGCAGCAGGTGAAATCATAATCTAATGTAAATTCCTTCTTTGTTCAAACAAGCACCACGAGCAGTTGATTAGCTCACTGAAAACTCTTGTTACAGCTTGCTTTCATTATCTACGCCATTAATAGAGCAAACAGGATTAAAAATTGCTCTGCATTTCGAGCGCATTAAGCCGCGTTCCTGACTGTGCGCACCAGGGCGTAGGCAAATGGTTACACGGCAGAATTTCAATGATCTCCACAATAAAATGACACGGCATAACACGACAGGAAGTGTGTGCATGTGGGGAAATAACTTGTGACATTAGAGTTTGCGCTCACGTTAACTGTCATGGAGCATCTTTTAGCTTGAACAGCTCAGTTAGGCAGAATTTCTAGCCTTAAAAGGGCTGATATCATGCAATATTGACTTTTTAATGATGTTACAGTTGTATGTGTCTCTACTAGGGTTGTCCTGATACCGGTACCGGTACCAAAATGTTTTCGGTACTTTTCTAAATAAAGGGGACGACAAAAAATGGCATTATTGGCTTTATTTCACCAAAAAATCTTAGGGTAAATTAAACATATGTTTCTTATTACAAAGTTTGTCCTTAAATAAAATACTGAACATTTAAGACAACTTGTCTTTTAGTAGTAAGTAAACAAACAAAGGCTCCTAATTAGTCTGCTGACGTATGCAGTAACATATTGTGTCATTTATCATTCTATTATTTTGTCAACATTATTAAGGACAAGTAGTAGAAATCTAATTATTAATCTAATTGTTCATTTACTGTTAAAATCTGATTATTTTCTCTTTTAACATGTTCTGTCTACACTTCTGTTAAAATGTAGTAATCATTTATTTCTTTGTTGTTTGGATGCTTTACATTAGTTTTGGACCGGTACTTTTCAGAGGCGGTATCGTACCGAATATGATTAATTAGTATCGCGGTACTATACTAATACCGGTATACCGTACAACCCTAATCTCTACAGCATGTATATGAGCACCAACAATGAGAATAATGGTTATTGTTATCACGGTTATCATTATTATTATTAAGAAACACGTCAACAATGAATAAAGCAAAACATGTTCTGGACTAAAAATCCCTTCATATTCTTTACTACTCGCTAGTGTTACCATATCTGAGTTATTGTGTAGAAATATGGGGAAACAAATACAAATGTACGCTTCATTCACTAATGGTGTTACAAAAAAGTTCAATTAGAATAATACATAATGTTGGATATAGAGAACATACTGTACAAACCCTTTATTTATTGAATCACAAATATTGAAATTCAACGATTTGGTGGATTTGCAAACAGCTAAAATGATGTATAAAGCAAATTATAACCTGCTAGCCAAGAATGTACAACAATTCTTCTCAACAAAAGAGGAGAAATATAACCTTAGAGGAAAATCTAATTTAAAACATTTGTATGCACATACAACATTTAAAACCTTTAGCATATCTATCCGTATGTAGGGCTGGGGGATACATTCATACTACCATGACACAGATTTCTGTTAGAAAGCCGAAGACACTGCAGTCATATCTCACTTGCCGCAATAAGGGAACTGCATTGGAAAAAGGACCTACACAAGGTTCATAAATTGATATTGTGCAGCTATAAATCTTTGAAGGTATTACTTTTGCGCTATATGGTGAAAGCAATGGCAGCATTTATATCAGCGGCCCCGTCCTTCACACCCCAAAGCTACGCCGTGAACATGCTTTATCATGTAATTCGATCAATAGCCGCTAAAAATAGACCCAGATGAGGGATGTGTTGAGGACGTAGTGAATCGCAGGTGTTGGCAACACTGAGATGATTTCTTTTTTTCTTCTCCATGATTCCCACAGTCGGTGCTGGGGGGCGGATTCTGACGTACACGGATGTGTGCACGCCAAACACACATGCACGCACACAAGCTCTCTCCTCTTCCCCTCCCCCCAAACTCTACTCCTGCCGCTGTTATGTAATGTGTGCATGTTACGAAACCTTACACTGGAAAACACGAGCCCACTGATCAGCCACTCAGAGAGAATAACTCGTATAAGAGCTGTGGGAGATTGTTTTCATCCCCCACCCTCCTTTGTTCAAGAATGAGCGAAAAGCTGATGCTCGACAAAAGTGTGTGTGTATGTTGCCTCTTACACACATTGAATATCCAAGCGTGTGATGCACGAGTGTGAATCCCTGTTTGACTGTGAGGCTGTGGAATTGTGCAGAGCTCAATGAATGATTCAGGGGAAATGTGTGCGTATACAGTATATGGTTGTGCGGTATACAGGTACTAGTATCGTACCGCGATACTGATTAATCATATTCGGTACGATACCGCCTCTGAAAAGTACTGGTCCCCGCCCCCCTTTTTTTTTTACGGGCATGATGGCACGTCATCGTCACGTCGGGACATTGCTGGTTTTACGAGCAGAGGAGCATGTTCGGCAGCACACGATCATGGAGTACTTACAAGCAGACACAGTGTGTAGACAGAAAAGGGAGAATGGACACATTCTGGCTTGAAAACTGACGATAAAAGGGAAGTTATAACACTGAAACGCCCTCAGGAAGAGGTGCTTTAAGACATGGCTAGCTAGCTAGCAGCTAACGTCCATCCACAGTCTGCAGTGTTTTAGCTACTTCTAAATCACTAATCCTCGTCTCCATGGCCACAAATAAAGTACATTTCTTACAAGTATCATCCATGCAGGACGAGAAATAGCTAAACATGCTTCACTACACACCGTTGGAGGATACAATAGTTCACCGGCGTCACAATGTAAACAAATGCCATAGGTGGATCTACAATCAACATCCACTGTAATGACACCAAGTACAGGAGCGTATCTAGTCGGTACTACTATGATTACATCGATATTTTTTTAGCATCACAAAATCTTTTTTTGTTTATTTTTAATTCATATTATGTTGATAAACTCAGGAAATACGTCCCTGGACACATGAGAACTTTGAATATGACCAATGTATGATCCTGTAACTACTTGGTATCGGATCTATACCCAAATTTGTGGTATCATCCAAAACTAATGTAAAGCATCCAAACAACAGAAGAATAAGTGATTATTACATTTTAACAGAAGTGTAGATAGAACATGTTAAAAGAGAAAGTAAGCAGATATTAACAGTAAATGAACTTGTCCCTCATAATTTAGACAAAATAATAGAATGATAAATGACACAATATGTTACTGCATATGTCAGCAGACTAATTGGGAGTCTTGTTTGCTTACTTACTAATAAAAGAAAAGTTTTTTACATGTCATGCATGTAAAAAAAAAAAAAATATGGCGGACCGGTACTTTTCAGAGTATAGTACCGTTTTTGATTCATTAGTACCGCGAAACTATACTAGTACCAGCATACTGTACAACCCTAAAATAATAAAAAATTGACATCTTTTAATATACTTTAGGAGGCTCTTCTAATGAAATTAATGACACAATGCTCTGACTGCCTAAATACGAAAATACATTGCATTATTGTGGTGAAATATGACACGTTTGTTATTATTGTTGAGTGTCTTCTGCACAAGGTGTTGCTTATGTTGTTGAAAAATAGTGCTGCGGAAACATAATGTGACACCTTTAAGTCCAATTTCCTACTCGAATTCAGTGATTGAGGGAAAATCCTGCCGTCTCAGTGCCATTGTTGAAGTGTTGAAAATCATGCTGGCAAAAGGGCCGGTTGTACTCCCTGTCGAACCATGCGAGTGTTTATGTAATGCTGTGTCATGTAAAGTCAGCTCAAACGTTAAAACTTGTCAGTGTGCACAGAGACTACGCTGGAGTACTTGTGAAAGATGAATTAGAGGCACTTGCGCGCACACACACACACACACACACACACACGTGTTGTGTGATTGTAAAGCATGCAGGAAAAGCCAGGGTGGCCTGTTATGCAACTCTTTTACCCTCACAAACACACCCGGGGGAAAAAAAGATTCCACTGTGTCCAAAACTCACTGCTTATGCCTTAAGATTTTAAATATGAACATGTGGAGATGCTATCCACCGTCCATGCACTCACCTCCCCCTCACATTTAAAGCATGAGTAGTTTCATGTGTCAGCCCTTAGAGAGAATCACTATTTCTAAAGCAGGATACTTACAACCTGACCTCATTCTTCTTCTTACTCTAACAAAAGGCGAAGCCCTGTTTTGGAATATGTCAGTATAAATCCGCCGTGCTTTGATGCACAATCTGTGTCGAACAACTCTGTCTGACCCTTCTACAATAGAAAGAGGAAGGGGTTAAACGACAGGTGATGTACGACACTATTGTTAAGTGTGTCCTGAGTGTCCCTCTCAAGCATCTGGAATGGCGTACCTATCCAGAGGCTCCGCCCACAGCCTACTACAGCGCTTAAGGGTGTGCACCGTTGACAGCTACGGGTCAGCGCTGTGCAGGCACAGGGTGGTACACGCTTATGAATGATGCAGCGCTCGCCCTCAGTCTTCCTGGTCCCTCGGTTTAACACATGAGGACACATACAGCGCACAGCTAGAGCGGATCCCAGAAGCTCACGCTGTGATGGGTTCTGTGCCTGGAGTGGCTGTCAAAGCAGGCTCCGATCGCACATCAGGTGAACGATATAAGAAATGTAACTTTTAAATTTAAATTCTTTTGTAAATGTATCTATTACCAGACCGCTTCTATGTTAGCTACCTCTCTTTGTTTATAATGTATAATTTCTGCTGGAGCTACTCTTTTTTTATGCTGCCCTTTTTTTTTGCTGCAGCTGTTACATATACTGTAATATTGTACATAGTAATTGGGATTTGTTATATGTATTGTATATATTATATAGTGTATGTATCAGTGACGTGCGGTGAGGTTCATGGCTGGTGAGGCACTGCATCATCACAGTCAGATTTACAAACATATGAACCCTAAAGAGTATCTTATTCACCATTTGATTGGCAGCAGTTAACGGGTTATGTTTAAAAGCTCATACCAGCATTCTTCCCTGCTTGGCACTCAGCATCAAGGGTTGGAATTGGGGGTTACATCACCAAAAATTATTCCCGGGCGCGGCGCCGCTGCTGCCCACTGCTCCCCTCACCTCCCAGGGGGTGATCAAGGGGATGGGTCAAATGCAGAGGACAAATTTCATTACACCTAGTGTGTGTGTGACAATCATTGGTACTTTAACTTAACTTTAACTTTACACATACAAACTGTAGCACACAAAAAAGCACATTTAATAAAAATAACGTTATTGTGGTCTTACCTTTACTTATAAATGAAGTCCATGCGCCGCTGTTGTGGTGAAATAATGCACCCCGCCGTAGAATGCACCCCCTGACGGGAGTGTTGTATCAACTAAAGCCCACACTTAAACTTTCCACGTGCAAGATTGAATCTATTTAAAAAAGTTATTTAATAAGAAACCAAAAAGTGCAAAAACAATAATGTTCGTGTTGGAGGAGTTGTGAATGAATGAAATATGAAATCCGTGCTGCAGTCTGCAGGTGTACCTAATGTTGTGGCCCAGCAGTCATTCACAACTCCTCCAACACGAACATTATTGTTTTTGCACTTTTTGGCTTCTTATTAAATAACTTTTTTAAATAGATTCAATCTTGCACGTGGAAAGTTTAAGTGTGGGCTTTAGTTGTAATAACACTCCCGTCAGGGGGTGCATTCTACGGCGGGGGTGCATTCTCTAACACCAGGAGGCGGGATTACTGCGAGCCTCAGTCAGTGCATCTTCGCAGCCGTTTTATGATTGCTCAGCACAAGAAATACTTACACACATACAGCCGTGACAAAATACACTGTACATTATATACCTCAGCTAACTAAACTATGGAAATGTATAATATAGTTCATATAGCAATACGGTCTCACTGCACAGCAGGCCAGCAGTTAGCCGAGTCCGCAATCCATGTTGAGGCACAACGCAGTGACGTGCCTCAACTGGCTGCTGATCACCGCACCGTCTCTTCTCCGTATTTGAATGGCAAGTGTGAAAATTCAGCGATTTTGAATACAAATTATCTAAAACTGGTGAAGTTAAATGGAAAATAACTTAATAGTATAATCACTGGATACATACAACAATTTCATTTTTTTTTTTCTTTTTACATTTTTTTTCTTTCCATGATGGCACGTAAGGCCCCGCCTCACCTGCCTCCCCTGACTGCACGTCACTGGTATGTATAATATGTAAATATTACATTTATGTTATATTTATATTGCTACTATGGTAATTTTTTGGTCTACTTTATACCTTTTATTTTCGCCCTCTTTTTGTGCCATTGTGTGCATTATCATTTCCATCCTTATCCTTTCCATCCTTTGTAACTGAGCTACTGTGTGGAACAATTTCCTTTGTGGATCATTAAAGTTTGTCTAAGTCTAAGTCACAACCGTAATATTGTTTCTATTCAATTAACTGAAAAGCAAATAACCACTGGGGTATTAAAAATTGGTTGTGGCTGTAGGCAACCTCCTGATGCATTTTTTGTTCACGTCCTCATCCTCTCTGCGGTTCAGTTCAATAAACGCCCCAATGTTAACTACAGCATTTACAGTAATCACAATTACACAGTTGATTCACTGACATTGACTGCTAAAACATTGACTTTCTTTCATGTATATCCTTGACTGACAATTAATGGGCAACTAATGGACCAAACTGTACACCAACACACAGCAGGAGAGAGCACTGACCTATGCCAAGGCTTTTACACTTTTTACTGTAAAATCAATGAGCGAACACTTTTAACTGCAGTCTGGACTTTAGATCTAAAGATCCACCAAAAGCAAAACAAATAACAGGCTAAGACAGGCCTGGGCAATTATTTTGACTCGGGGGGCCAAATTTAGAGAAAAAAATGTATCTGGGGCCTGGTCTATCTTTCGGAACACCAGTACAAAACCTCACAATAATGTCTGATTGAATGCTAAAAACCAATAATGACAGATCGCCTTAAAAACTGAGTGGAATTAAAACATTTTTTAATGAATGAGACACCCAGAATGTACTTGAAAATAACAAATGTGGGATTTACAATATTAACTATGAACTAGGGCTGGGCGATATATCAAATATACTCGATATATCGCGTGTTTGTCTGTGTGCGATATAGAAAATGACTATATCGTGATATTCGAGTATACGTTCTCACGCAGTTGCTTTTAGCTGCAGGCATTACACTGCAGGCTCTTCTTACTCTTTCTTGTCTCTGCTTCTCACAGAGACATAAAACAAGCGCACCTTTTTACATACGTCACATACTGTACGTCTACGCCCTCGCGGAGCAGAGAGGTAGCGGCATGGGTAACGTTAGCTGTGGTGCGAGTGGCAATACGAGAGAAAGAAGGTGCGAATCTGGTAACAAATGAAGGAAGAATTAATTCCCAAGAAAAACAACAAGGGGTCCATCGTCTGGCGGTGTTTGGCTTCAAGTGGGTATATGTCAAACAGACAACCGTAATTTGTCAAGTGTGGGGCAATAGCGTTGCTACAAAAAGTAGCATTACTGCTAATATGTAGCATCATTTGAAAAGTCACCCGCTAGAGAATGAAGAGTGTTTGAAACTCCGCATGTCAACATCTCCGTTCGGTGCCACACCAACAAAATGCCGAGGCAACCATTTCCACATCAACACTGTATGAAAAAAATAGTCAACAACAGAAGGAAATAACGTCTGCAGGAACCTACCACACAGCGAAGGACATGCACTATTTGATTGCCTATTATGCAGCTCATTTTTATTTGACAGTTATTGAAATATCTTGTGTGACATCATGCACAAAAGTGCACTTTATTTGTTTTAAACTATTGGACTGCGTGTCTGGAGCTCCTGGGTCCCACCGTCCATCCCTTCCGGGTGCCCGTCTTGGTTGGGGCCTGCTGGGTCTAGTCCCTGCATATATTGTGGTAGCTTGGTGCTGCAAGGTATTCCGAGGTGCTGCGAGTCGGCCAGCTGCTGGGGTAGTGACCTTGTGTGTCAGCATGTCTGTGATCTTCTTTTAATTATTTTAATTTTTTATTATTATTATTTTAAATATATAATTACTATTATCATTATTATTATTTATTAATTTATTGATGTATTTATTTTTTAATATATTTTATTAATATTATTTATTTATTTTTTCCCTCTCCCTCAGGGGGGGAACTCGACAGGGTGGTTGCTCGTTGTTCCATCTCCATCGTTGGGGTCCCTGCGGGTGGGGTGGGTGGTTCCCGTGGCCCCGTGCTGGGCGGTCCTGATGCAGTCGGCTTGGGTGGGGTGGCCGGGGGTTGGCCGCGCCGTGCTCTCCGGGGGTGGGGGGTGGCCTCGTGGGGGCCCGGTTACTGGTGGGGCGGGGGCGGTCTTCCCGTCCGGTTGTGGGGAGTCTCTGGGCCCCCCGGGCGGGGCGTCCCGCCTTTCTGCCCATGTGGGGTGTGGTCTCTCGCTGGCTTGAGGTCTGGCTGTCCCCTGCTTCTCTCGTGCCCTGTCCTCTGCTTCTGTCTGCGGCCTGCCGCTGGCTCCTATGGGCGGAACGGTGGGCCTAGCTCTGGGGTTCCTGTCGCTGGCCGGCCTGGCTGCGTGGGGCCGGTGGTCCCTGGTTCCCTATCATCACGTATATGTATTGTTGCATTTGAACAACTGTATTGTTGATAATAAAGGTAAATTATTGGTATTGTTCATTATCAATAGCGCTATTTCTATTGGTATTTGTATTGCTCCATTTGTAGTGTAATAATGTTCATTGTCATTTCTGTATTATTATTTATTTCGCTCACTGCTTCTTTGCTATCACTCTTGCCATCATATTTGTACATATCGTATTTGATGATGTTGCTCTATTGTTGTTGTTGTTGTGTTTGCTGTTGTTGTTTTTGTCTCTGTCTAATCCCCCTCTTGTCCCCACAATTTCCCCCTCTGTCTTCCTTTTTTTCTCTTTCTATCCCCTCGTGCTCTGACCCGGCTGCACCAAATGATAATATAAATACATTTATAAAGTCAAATACAAATAAGGCAACAAGAGAAGTATCCTACACTTCTCTTTTGTAAAGTAAATCTGAACAGCCGATATGGGCATCTACATCAACTATATGATTTGCCTGAGAAGCTGGACAGGACAAAAAAAATAAAATAAAAACTATTGTAGTGGCGTTCTGTACAAAAAGTGCACTTTAATTTAGTGTTGTTTTGATATGTCATCTTAGTGACATCATGCACAAAAGTGCACCAATAGCTTGTTTTAAAATGTCTCTGACAATCTTGCACTTTCTGTTTTAAATTGACATGAATGTGTGTGCCACTGTTTAATAACTGTTTAATAAATACAGTTTTGGTCAATTGACTTAGTTGTGATTTCCCTCTCTGCATGAAAGTTTAAAATGAGCATATATTAATGCAGTATAAACAAGAATGTTTTAATGTAAACACATAGAATCATCATACTGGTGTGATTATATGCATCAAGTGTTCATTCAAGGCTAAGGCAAAATATCGAGATATACATCGTATATTGTGACATGGACTAAAAATATCGAGATATTAAAAAAAGGCCATATCGCCCAGCCCTACTATGAACGATAAAACACTGTATATTGACAACATATGAATGTCACACTCTCTCTCGATCGACATATTTTACAATCAAGTAAAACGCAACAAAAATGCAAACACAGCGAAATATGAACGTAAGGGTAAAAAAGAAACCCACCTACAATCCAATCTGATATATCACTATGATTTTGAACTTTGTTGTAAAAATCTCCTACCGCGTCTGTCCCTGACACCCGCATTTCACGCTGGCCGCTCTGGAAACACTCGGTGGAAACGCTACCCACCCCCAGTGCTTGGTGCCTTGTCTGAGCTGCTGTGAATTAGATGACCATAGTAACTAATTAGATTACCATAGTAACTAAATAGATTACCATAGTAACTAGTATATCATGCAAAAACCAACCATTGAAATACTTTGTATAGTTCAAGACTTATGGTCATTTGAAAACATCACTGCACATCATAATGGCAGCTACAGTTTCCATCTTAAAGGCCTACTGAAACCCACTACTACCGACCACGCAGTCTGATAGTTTATATATCAATGATGAAATCTTAACATTATAACACATGCCAATACGGCCGGGTTAACTTATAAAGTGACATTTTAAATTTGCCGCTAAACTTCCGGTTCGAAACGCCTCTGAGGATGACGTATGCGCGTGACGTAGCCCGGGGAACACGGGTATGCCTTCCACATTGAAGCCAATACGAAAAAGCTGTTTTCATTTCATAATTCCACAGTATTCTGGACATCTGTGTTCGTGAATCTGTTGCAATTATGTTCATTGCATTATGGAGAAAGAAGCTGAGCAAGCAAAGAAGAAAGTTGTCGGTGCGAAACGGACGTATTTTTCGAACGAAGTCAGCAACAACAGTACACAGCCGGCGCGTCTTTGTTTACATTCCCGAAAGATGCAGTCAAGATGGAAGAACTCGGATAACAGAGACTCTAACCAGGAGGACTTTTGACTTCGATACACAGACGCCTGTAGAGAACTGGGACAACACAGACTCTTACCAGGATTACTTTGATTTGGATGACAAAGACGCAGACGTGCTACCGTGAGTATGCAGCTTTGGCTTCTAAACATTTGATCGCTTGACCGTATGTGCGCAACTTTTTTTTTGCGTATGTACGTAACTTTTTTAAAATATATAAGCTTTATGAACCTTGGGTTAGGTGAAGGGTCTTTTGGGCTGAGTGATTGTGTGTGTTGATCAGGTGTTTGAATTGTATTGGCGTGTTCTATGGAGCTAGGAGCTAGCATAGGAGCTAGGAGTTAGCATAACAAAGACGTAGGTGTTTTTATGCAGGATTAATTTGTGTCATATTAAATATAAGCCTGGTTGTGTTGTGGCTAATAGAGTAAATATATGTCTTGTGTTTATTTACTGTTTTAGTCATTCCCAGCTGAATACCAGGTACCGTGAGTATGCAGCCTTGGCTGCTAAACATTTGATTGCTTGACCGTATGTGCGCGTCACGTACGTAACTTTTTAAAAATATATAAGCTTTATGAACATTGGGTTAGGTGAACTGTCTTTTGGGCTGAGTGATTGTGTGTGTTGATCAGGTGTTTGAATTGTATTGGCGTGTTCTATGGAGCTAGGAGCTAGCAGAGGAGCTAGGAGCTAGCATAACAAACACGTAGGTGTTTTTATGCAGGATTAATTTGTGGCATATTAAATATAAGCCTGGTTGTGTTGTGGCTAATAGAGTATATATATGTCTTGTGTTTATATACTGTTGTAGTCATTCCCAGCTGAATATCAGGGACCGTGATTATGCAGCCTTGGCTGCTAAACATTTGATAGCTTGACCGTATGTGCGCGTCACGTACGTAACTTTTTAAAAATATATAAGCTTTATGAACCTTGGGTTAGGTGAACGGTCTTTTGGGCTGAGTGATTGTGTGTGTGTTGATCAGGTGTTTGAATTGTATTGGCGTGTTCTATGGAGCTAGGAGCTAGCAGAGGAGCTAGGAGCTAGCATAACAAACACGTAGGTGTTTTTATGCAGGATTAATTTGTGGCATATTAAATATAAGCCTGGTTGTGTTGTGGCTAATAGAGTATATATATGTCTTGTGTTTATTTACTGTTGTAGTCATTCCCAGCTGAATATCAGGTACCGTGAGTATGCAGCCTTGGCTGCTAAACATTTGATAGCTTGACCGTATGTGCGCGTCACGTACGTAACTTTTTAAAAATATATAAGCTTTATGAACCTTGGGTTAGGTGAACGGTCTTTTGGGCTGAGTGATTGTGTGTGTTGATCAGGTGTTTGAATTGTATTGGCGCGTTCTATGGAGCTAGGAGCTAGCAGAGGAGCTAGCATAACAAACACGTAGGTGTTTTTATGCAGGATTAATTTGTGGCATATTAAATATAAGCCTGGTTGTGTTGTGGCTAATAGAGTATATATATGTCTTGTGTTTATTTACTGTTGTAGTCATTCCCAGCTGAATATCAGGTCACCCCCGGCTCTCACAGCATCTTCCCTATCTGAATAGCTTCAACTCCCCACTAGTCCTTCACTTGCACTTTACTCATCCACAAATCTTTCATCCTCGCTCAAATTAATGGGGAAATTGTCGCTTTCTCGGTCCGAATCTCTCTCACTTCATGCGGCCATCATTGTAAACAATAGGGAACTTTGTGTATATGTTCAATTGACTACGTCACGCTACTTCCGGTAGGGGCAAGCCTTTTTTTTATCAGATACCAAAAGTTGCGATCTTTATCGTCGTTGTTCTATACTAAATCCTTTCAGCAAAAATATGGCAATATCGCGAAATGATCAAGTATGACACATAGAATAGATCTGCTATCCCCGTTTAAATAAAAAAAATTCATTTCAGTAGGCCTTTAAAGATCGAAAATAATTATTTGGGAATGTCCGGCGGGCCAGATTGAAAAGCTTAACGGGCCTTAATTTGCCCTGGTCTGAGCTAAGAGATCTAACGTTAATTATGTCATGTTGAATTAAGTTCTTCTGTCCTGGCTGCTCAGTACAATATACGCAATGATAATATAGTATTTGTAGTGGTGGTTCTTTGGTCAAAATGTTGCATAGATTATGTTTTACAGAGTGTCTTCAAGCCGCTTTCTGACCGTCTCTTCAGGAGGCGCTGTTTATTTACGTGCCTCAACTTCGACTGTGTCGTCTCCTCGTCAATCTTGTTGCACTTGTTAGCGCTTCGACAGATATAAAAGTTAGAACAATACGCTACTCTGTATCAGAAATGGCAACAGTGGAAGATACCATGTGCATGTACGAACAAGTCTGCCCCACAAAAAGAAGAGAGCAAAAACGAAGCAGCTATGTCGGACTACAATGGCAGACTCGTGCAAAGATCTTCTGGTAAATTTCTACCATATATGAGATCTCCGCAGACGTCACAACTGGGAAAACGTCACAAATTGGGCATACAAGGAAGTATGAAAAAAGGCAAGATTGTTTTATGAATATCTTTTCGGGACAGATACCATATACAGTACCTGGTACCAATAGGTAAGACAAGTTTTGCATATGGATGTCCCGATCAACATTTTGGCCTCCATTCCTGATCCAATTTTTTTGGCTTCGGATCAGAGTCCAGATGAGATAACTTTTACAATAGATTATAGAGCTGAAAATGTTTTATAGTTTATATTAAGTAACGCGAGTAAACATAATAACACTAAAGCTTATCTTATTACATTTAGAATTGGCTAGTATTGTTGTAAATCTGATGATGTATTAAAATTGTGGCATTGATTGCTACATACAATTATTTTAACAAAATTAAGTGGCTAGTGCACAGTAAATTAACTACTTGTGGCTCCCGTTTAAATCATTGGGGTTTTGCCCTCAAAGCCTTGCTGTATCCAGAGACTTACTCCCAGAGTTTGTAAACAATAACAAAAACCAGCAAAAAAAGTTAAGATTTTGTAATAAGAACAAACAATGAAAATATTATCGATCTAATCATTTTTGTATCATTTATACACTGATATAGCCATAGTAACATCTGGATTGATCACTCCCACTGTAGTGGTTAGCGCTTTGTGTCATACTGCTAGGTGTGTGTGTGTGTGTGTGTGTAGCATGCTTAACCATTTATTTTCCAAAGATATACTTGGAAGAAACTTAGATTATTTTACCGCCATGGAAGTGACGATTAGTATCTAAGCTTCAAGTCGACAGGCTTGTTGTAGATTGCTCTCAAATTCTAGCGGGTGTTCTGGCAAGACAAACACCCTCCTGGAATTATTGCAACTCCTGCATGTGTGTAGCAAGGAATCCAAAAATGTAATTGTGTCCCTCCGAGCGTGCTTTCATTTTGAAGGAATCTTTCATGTGAGTACAATTTGTAGCCATGGGACACAGCTGCTGCAAAGATCGGCTGGGCTCGGCAGCTCATCAGCCGATTAGTTATAAAAAATGATAGTTATTGGTAGGGTTGGGTATCGTTTGAATTCGAACGATTCCGATTCCGATTCTTTGTTTCGATTCCGATTCCTGGCGATTCTCGGTTTCGATTCTTTTAGGAGGCAGGGTCAAAAAAAAGTTTAGGATATTTTAAATGAGCTAGCTAACCTACAGTCTTTCTGAATGAAATAGTCTGACATTCTCCATCAATTTTAATTCTATTAACTTTTTATGAACTTTACTATAAATTCCTCACAGAGCTGTTTTCAACTAGAATTTAAATATCAAATCTATGAACTTGAATATAAATATTATAAATTATGAATAAATTTTCCCAGGGATACACTTTCCTCAAGAGAGCTTTATTTTTGAAAACCTCATGAAAACACATTTACACATAAGTGTATGATGCTGCAGGAAACCTCATGAAAACACATTTACACATAAGTGTATGATGCTGCAGGAAACCTCATGAAAACACCTTTACACATAAGTGTATGATGCTGCAGGAAACCTCATGAAAACACATTTATACACACAAGTGTATGATGATGCAGGTACTTTAAAATGTTACCGTGCTCCCACTGATGGGCTAACCTGGTGCAGAAAAGCAAATAAACAATAAGAAACAACTTGCAAAACCCAGCCCAGATTAGCAGCAGGTACAGTATAAAATCAGAGACAGTTCTTGTTTAGGAAAATGACCATATCCGCCTTCTCAGGCAGGATGCGTGAGCGTTCTGGACAGATAGTGTCTCCTGCTGTGGAAAATACACGTTCGCTGGGTGTGGAAGAAGCTTGAACGCATAAATAGGAGAAAGCGAGATATGACAGCAAAGGATAAGTCTTTTGTTGGTTCCACCGGACCACCACCATGCAGCAGGGTCGTCAGACATAAGTATCGGTGGAACGTCCTGGTACATCTGCAGCTCTCTCTCCACTCGTTTCTTGATGGACATGGAGCTCTGTTATTTCGCGGTTATTTCTTTTTTTTTTGTAAAGTAAAGCCACACTTTCGACCGCCGGCGCCCGCTATCCATGCTTGAGCTTGACTGACTCGCTCGGCTATGCTAACATTTCCGGCGGAGGGCGCTTCTTCGTTGGTGTTCAGCGGCTTCTTCTTCCGGTTCGGCGGACATATTTTTTTCCGGTCGGCGGACTGGGTATCGAAAATAGGAATCGAAATTTAAACTTTTGAACGATTCCGGGAGAATCGGAAAGTCAGTCCCGGTTCCAATCGATACTCGATACTCGATACCCAACCCTAGTTATTGGCCCCCGGTCCGATCCCACCATTGTGATCGGAACACCTCTAATTTACATGGGCAGAAGATGACAGTTTTTGCTTCTTTTAGTTACTGTGTACTATTTTTTAAATAGTTGTTTTATGCAGATGAAGCTAATGTGTGTTTTCACTCTACATCCTGCCCATTCAACACATTGAAAAAATATATATAATGTATCATATCATCTTTATGCGGATGATACGCAAATCTATGACACAAGTTTAAAATAAAATTCCTTTTAAATTGTCTTGAGGACATAAAAGCATGGTTGGCGGTAAACGTTCTGATTCCCGGGCGCGGCCACCGCAGCTGCTCACTGCTCTCCTCACCTCCCAGGGGATGAGGGTAATGGGTCTAATGCAGAGGATAATCTCACCACACCGAGTGTGTGTGAGACAATCATTGGTAATTTAACTTTAACTTTAAAGGCCTACTGAAATGAATTGTTTTTATTTAAACGGGGATAGCAGATCTATTCTATGTGTCATACTTGATCATTTCGCGATATTGCCGTATTTTTGCTGAAAGGATTTAGTAGAGAACAACGACGATAAAGATCGCAACTTTTGGTATCTGACAAAAAAAGCCTTGCCCCTAGCGGAAGTAGCGTGACGTAGTCAGTTGAACATTTCCGCAAAGTTCCCTATTGTTTACAGTGATGGCGGCCAGAAGTGAGAGCGATTCGGACCGAGAAAGCGACGATTTCCCCATTAATTTGAGCGAGGATGAAAGGTTTGTGGATAAGGAAAGTGCAAGTGAAGGACTAGTGGGAGTGGAAGCGATTCAGATAGGGAAGATGCTGTGAGAGGCGGGTGGGACCTGATATTCAGCTGGGAATGACTAAAACAGTAAATAAACACAAGACATATATATACTCTATTAGCCACAACACAACCAGGCTTATATTTAATATGCCACAAATTAATCACCTAGGTGTTTGTTATGCTAGCTCCTAGCTCCCGTCCATATAACCCGCCAATACAATTCAAACACCTGCACAACACACACAATCACTCAGCCTAAAGGACCGTTCACCTAACCCAAGGTTCATAAAGCTTATATTTTTACCCAAAGTTACGTACGTGACACGCACGTACGGGCAAGCGATCAAATGTTTGGAAGCGCAGCTGCGTACTCACGGTACCACGTCTGCGTCTGTGTATCCAAATCAAAGTAATCCTGGTAAGAGTCTGTGTTGTCCCAGTTCTCTACAGGCGTCTGTGTATCGAAGTCAAAGTCCTCCTGGTAAGAGTCTCTGTTGTCCGAGTTCTTCGATCTTGACTGCATCTTTCGGGAATGTAAACAATGAAACACCGGCTGTGTTGTGTTGCTGACTTCCCTCGCAAAATACTCCGCTTCGCACCGACAACTTTCTTCTTTGCTTGCTCAGCTTCTTTCTCCATAATGCAATGAACAAATTGCAACAGATTCGCCAACACAGATGTCCAGAATCATGTGGAACTTTGCGATGAAAACTGACAACTTTAAGCTGGCCGCGGTGCTGGACTAAAATGTCCTGTCTAACTCGTTACGTCACATCCGCAGCGTCATCATACCAAGACGTTTTCAGCAGATATTTTGCGGGAAATTTAAAATAGCACTTTAATAAACTAACCCGGCCGTATTGGCATGTGTTGCAATGTTAAGATTTCATCATTGATATATAAACTATCAGACTGCGTGGTCGGTAGTAGTGGGTTTCAGTAGGCCTTTAAACTTAAATGAGAACAAGACGGAAATTATTTTATTTGACTCAAAAGTAAAACAGAATGCTACCCCCAGTGACCCGGACGCCCTGATGCCTTATTTAAAACCCACAGTCACAAATCTTGGTTTAAGTACGACAATGATTTTGAATTGGAACAGCAGATTAACTCCGTTGTACGATCAAGTTTTTACCATCTAAGACTTTTAAGCAAAAATTAAATCAGTTTTATCTTTTAACGACTTTGAGCGGGTAATGCATGCTTTTATTTCATCACGTTTGAACTACTGCAACTCCCTCTACATTGGAATGAAGTATTATGTATTTTAGCTAGTCCAAAATGCTCCTGCTCGCCTTTGAACTGGTACTAAAAAACATGAACACATTACCCAAATTTTAGCATCCCTTCACTGGCTCCCAGTTAATTTTAGAATAAATTTTTTAAATATTGTTTGTTTTTAAATCTCTTAAAGGATTAGCACCACCATATATGTCAGACATTTAAAAAATGTACACCCCCACAAGGTCTCTGAGGTCAGCTGATCAGTTTCTCCTCGTCCCAAAAAAACTTTTAAAATCCAGAGGTGATCGTGCACTTTGGAACCATATCTCTCTTTCTATTCGGACGGCTACCTCTTTAATAAGTTTTAAATCATGTCTTAAAACATATTTTTAATCTTTGGCTTTTGAACCAGCATGAGAGTTGTGTGATTTTAGTCTATTTTATTTTCTCTGATGTATTTTATGTATTTATTCTTTTATAGTTAAATGTTTTATATTACTGACTCTCCCAAGTATGTATGTCTCAACTTATGTGCAGCACTTTGTGAAACTTTTATTGTTTTTTGAAATGTGCTATATAAATAAAGTGGTTTGGATTGGATAATGAATTGGAGATGCTTCATTGATTGAACTGTATAAATCCAATCAATATTGTATCATTCAAAATAAACTGCCGAAATAAAAATAAAATGTGTTGATTTTGTTAGACTGTCAATATCACTCATACATTTGAAAATCTACGATTAATACATGTGATGTATCGGCTGATCTCAGTCATAGATGATCGGTATCAGAATCAGCGTTAAAACCCTGATTGGAACACCCCCAGTAACAATGTAATGTGTTAATCTTGTTCTGTGCTGCAATAGTGAGGCCAATCACCAGTAATAGAATGACATGCACACTTTCCTAAATGCACACATTATTTCATCATCCTGGGCACCAGTTGCTCATCACTCATCACTATGTCACCTCAGCCTACGCGTTCTCTGAAGTAGCACAGTATCATGGCACTGAAAGGCATGTTACATTCCCACATGACAGTGTACTACTTCTGCTACTTCTTTAGGAGAGCGTGAGGTAGAACCAAAAAGGAGAAGGTTCTGTCATCTTAAGATCTAGAACCATCGACTCAGAGGTTTAGGCTTAGCAACCCACAGCATTCAAAGCCCCCTGGGAAGAGCAGGAGTGGGGAGGGTGGAACGAGAGCGCCTGGGATGAAGGGAGCACAGCGATATTTTCCGTAGAAGCGGGCTGACAACACCTCCCTCTGATACCCGGGCTAAAGAGGCAAGATGAGAACGCTAATTGGGAAGCCAGTAAGCATTTGATGTTGAGTGTGAAAAAGGTTAGAGCCGATTGTGGCAGAGTGAAGCAAACACACACACATGGTGCGGTTGGCGTGTGACTGTGTTTATGTGCATTTCAATCACCAATTATCTTGCAGAGACTCCCGACTGTTTTGTGGCCCAGGGTTTTCCCTGTTCATTTGTACCACTGCATGAATAATGACAGCTGGAAATGAGGGTGAATATTTCACATTCAAAGCTCGCCGCTCGCTTTCCTTTTCACTCTCATCGTGCTCGCAAAACACCACAGGCATGACAGAGCCCACTGTCGAAACTAGGATTGTGTACACAAAAAAATATACATACAGTATAGGGTTGTATGCCGGCACTAGTATAGTATCGCGGTACTAATGAATCAAAAATGGTACTATACTCTGTTTAAAAAGTACCAATTCCCCATATTTTTTTTTACTGGCATGACGGCGCGTCGTCACGTCATGACATTGCTGGTTTTACGAGCATAGGAGCATGTTCGGCAGCACACAATTCCGGAGTACTTACAAGCAGACACAGTGTGTGGACAGAAAAGGGAGAACGGACGCATTTGGCTTAAAAACTAACGATAAAGGTGAAGTTATAACACTGAAACGCCCTCAGGAAGAGGTGATTTAAGACATGGCTAGCTAGCTAGCTAGCAGCTAATGTCCATCCGCAACCGGCAGTGTTTTAGCTACTTCTAAATGACTACTTGTGATTTAGGGCTATATAAATAAATATTGATTGATTGATTGATAATTCTAGCCCCCCATGGCAACAAATAAAGTAAGTTTCTTACAAGTATCATCCCTGCAGGACGAGGAATAGCTAAACATGCTTCACTACACACCGTAGGAGGATACAATAGCTCACCGGCGTCAAAATGTAAACAAATGGCATGGGTGGATCTACACCTGACATCCACTGTAATGATACAAAGTACAGGAGCGTATCTAGTTGATACTACTATGATTACATCTATATTTTTATCATCACAAAATCTTTTTTCTTTTAAAATCATATTATATTCTTAAACTCAGGAAATACGTCCCTGGACACACGACAACTTAAATTATGACCAATGTATGACCCTGTAACTACTTGGTATCGGATCAATACCTACATTTGTGGTATCATCCAAATCTAATGTAAAGTATCAAACAACAGAAGAATAAGTGATTAATACATTTTAACATAAGTATAGATAGAACATGTTGAAACGGAAAATAACCAGATATTAACAGTAAATGAACAAGTAGATTAATAACAAATGTTTACAGCTTGTCCTTTATAATTTTGACAAAATAATAGAATGATAAATGACACAATATGTTACTGCATACATCAGCAGACTAATAAGGAGCCTTTGTTTGTTTACTTACTACTAAAAAACAAGTTGTCTAGTATGTTCACTATTTTATTTAAGGACAAAATTGTTCTTAGATTGCAATAAGAAACATATGTTTAATGTACCCTAAGATGTTTGTTAAAATAAAGCCAATAATGCCGTTTTTTGTGGTGCCTTTTATTTAGAAAAGTATCAAAATACATTTTGGTACCGATTCCTGTACCAAAATATTGGTATCGGGACAACCCTAATACAGTAAATGCTGAAATTATAGTCCATTAGCAGCAAATATTTGAATGATGATTTTGGAGTACATGCAAAAAGGGACATGTATTGTAGCCCTCTTTGACCAGATGTGTTAAGTACAGTATATTTCACAAATGAACAGCAACAGAACCAATCACTGTCATAGCAGTAAGGATCCAACTGTTCAGTCAGCATTAATACAGGCATAGTAAACAAACAACATTTTAAAGTGTGTGCAGAGATCCATAACGCTGCTGTGTGCCGCTCATCATGTACCATACTTCAAATGCAGCTAATACTATATCAGGAGATTTCCCACAGCCACGCCTGTTTATGCCATTGTTATTGTTTATGCGCTAATTAGAAGCACTGGCACACATGAACTTTTGTAGAGCATACACCCAGCGACTAAAGAAGACTCTGCAGCTAATTAAATAGTGGCATTACTTGGATTACTTGCGGTATTTAAACTACGAATAACTACAAAACTAATCAATGATTTATTCCATTGAGTCTGAATGTATACTGTTTTACTTTTGGGGATCAAAAGGTGTCTCATTATCTGTGACCATGTTAAAAGTCACAAATGATAATCTGGTGGATGATATTTTTTGGAGATGTGATTTTATAATTGCTCATTCAAACCACAGTATTTATGCCTCAACTTTCACTAACAACCTAAATGTGAGACAGCAGAAGATAGTGAGATTGTCAGCCGATGTTCTAATTATAGAGCCATCAGCAGATGTAGCATACACAAAAGGAGTCAAGTTATTGAGTCGCTGCACTGCCTTTGCCAAAAGCATCTGCTACCTCCTGAAGTGCATTAGACAGACATATACTGAACATTTATTAGACACTCCTTTTGAATTGTATACATTTAAATTACAAAAGTATTAATGAGGAAGATAATGGAAACAGAACAGAGATTATATTTATGACAGGCTTTTGAAAAACTTTAATTCAGTATTGGAATTGAATTGACTCCATGCATCTCACTGTTGAAATGGAATTACAGGAAGGGGAATTAAATTAATTGCAATTTAGATGAATTTCTTGAAGTCAAGTAACAGGGAGAATGTGTCATGTTGAACAAAGGCTTCGGGCCAAATACACAAAATACCTGACAAATAAATAGAGGTGGGAATCTTTGGGCACCTCACGATTACGATTCAGGAGCTACGATTCGATTAAAAGTCGATTATTGAGGCATCTTTAACTTATGTATATTGATGCAGTTTTACATTTCCCTTTTGTTTCACTAAATAAGCGTTTATCACGTGCAACTTTAAAATTTGTAATTAGAAACAGTTAAATTATTCCTAAATTTATAAAAATTAATGAAAATGTGTGCATAACTGGAACATTAGGGCCCTAAAATAAAGAAGCTGGTCAAATCTTTCGGTGAGGTGGCTCGCTACAGTCGGCGAAATTTTACATCAGTCTGCATTACTTTATTCACAATAAATAAATCGATTTTAATTTTATTATCGCCCATGTCTGAATGGCGATGCATCTAAAAATCGCTTATTTCCCCCACCTCTACAAATAAACTAAATACTGAAATTAAAACAAATATTCCCTTTATTTTAAATAAAGTGGTACCTCAACCTACGAGCACATTACGTTCTACAACCAAGCTCGTAAATCAGAATACTAATATCTATCTTAAAGCAGTCCCACCCATTGAAATTAATTCTAATCTGTGCTTTGCCCTCCCAGAACAGCACAATTCTAACATTTAACATGACTTCAAAAAAAACAAAAACTAAGCGCGATGGCTGATGGCAGCGAGTAATGGCGTTGAAAAAGATGATATTTCCAGTTATGCTATTTCCCCGCAGTCAGTGTTATAGTAGAGAAGAGTTGATGTTTTCAGGCGATACCGTGAACGGCTAAAGGAGCATGATTCTGGAATACACCAAAATGATCAATTAGATGGTCATGATATTTCAATTCAACTTAATTCAATTTTAAAAGGGAACTCAATTCAATGTAATTTACTTGTAATTAAGGAGATATTTCCCTTTTTTTTTCAGATTTTTGCACATTTCTGATTGATTATTTTCTGATTACTTTTATAGATTATGAAATGCTCGGAACAAAACACACCACTATAGGCTCCTGTTGCAATCTGTTTCACCCTCACAGACAAATCAAGTACCGTGAAATATGTTTTTAATTGATGTCGGCAACATGGCCCACCCGGGCAGTACTTCTTAAAAAACGAATCTGTTTAATCCTGACTCGAATGCAATCTTTTCTCTGGGACTGTGTATTATGAGAACACACACAACTTTTGGATGCCCTGCTGATTTTGGTTGCCTTGTTCTTAATAATTCAGGGGAGGCCTTGATCCGGCTGATCTTCACTTTCAGTTGTTTGTACTATAGACAGTAAGTATATCTTTACCATTTGCACTTAAAGGCCTACTGAAATGATTTTTTTTTATTTAAACGGGGATAGCAAATCCATTCTATGTGTCATACTTGATCATTTCGCGATATTGCAATATTTTTGCTGAAAGGATTTAGTATAGAACAGGGGTCACCAACGCGGTGCCCGCGGGCACCAGGTCGCCCGTAAGGACCATATGAGTCGCCCGCGGGCCTGTTCTAAAAAAAAATTAAAAATTTTTATTTTTTATTTTATTTATTTATTTATTTATTTTTTAATTAAATCTACATAGAAAAAACACAAGATACACTTTCAATCAGTTCATCAACCCAAACAACCTCCCCCATGCACACTCATCCACACCCACTCACACAAAAGGGGTTATTTCTTTCTGCTACCAATATTCTGGTTCCCACAACATAGACAACACATCTGCAAGGGACACAGTCCCTGAAGCACACATGATTGTATAGGCTGCTGGTCCACTAACATTTTCATTAATTACTATTTTTTATGTAATTATTTTTATATTGTTTTACTTTCTTTTTTATCCAAGAAAATGTTTTTTATTTATTTATCTTATTTTATTTTATTTTTTTAATAAGGGCCTTATCTTCAACAGACCAGGTTGTCAATGAAATTAGATTTGTTTAAAGGTTTTTTTAAACCAGGCCCAGTCCAGATAATGTCCAAGTCGGACTCAGCAACACACACCTTCATTCATGTACACAGAAAAAAATTAGGGAACACAACAGATTGCATATAATTTATAAACAAAATTACATTTTCAAAATAAGCATTTATGTACAGTCCAGATTATGTCCAGGTCACTCAAATTAGGGAACACAACAACAGATATCATATAATCTATAAACATAATTATACTTTCAAAACAAGCCTTTGAGGACTTCTCATCTTTTTTTTAATGTTTCTTGGCATCATTATCGTTTTCAACCATGTAACTTTCTAAAATTAGAAAATACTGAATAAATGTTTTAAAGAAAGTAATACTAAGTGAATATCTGTTTTTGGCCTTAAAAATAAACATTTTACCGAGTACTATAATTAAATTGACTAAATCATGATTGTCAATGAACTCTCCTAAAATAACAGAAACCACATTAAGCTTCATAAACAAACCAAACCTTAAACACATTTTTTCAACTTCCACCCAAAACAAAGACACAATATGACAATACCAAAACAAATGCATGGTGGATTCAAGCTCCTGACAACAAAATCGGCAATCATCTGACTCTGTCATATTCCATAATTTTAACATTTTCCCTGTGGGTAAGAAGTTATAAATAATTTTAATTTGAAAATAACGATTTTGCACATCGATAGTGGTTTTATAGATTAGTTTGAATATGGCATCCCATGGCAACGGGCAGTCAAAAAAGTCCTCCCATTTTCCATTTGTGTTGTATGACGCAGCCTTCAAAGATTTCTTTATTAAATAAAAATTATATATATTTTTCTATTTATTTTAGTTCCTTTTTGCCAACTAGAATTTCTTGTTAGAGGTTTACAAACTAATAATTTAGTAGTTCCATAATTAATTATTTGTTTCCATCTTTTCCCAATTACTCCAGTTAGTTGATAAAATGAAAAGCTTGAGCAAACATCACCATACGTAGCTCTAAATTCATTATACTTCATAATTTTACCATTCTCATTGATAATATCATTGACAAAAATGATTCCTCTTTCAAGCATATTTTTCCAAAAGAAAGGCTTTCCATCTATTACAATATTAGAGTTCATCCATATTAACTGCTGTAAAATATCGTCTCTTTTTTATGGCACATAAAATTGAAAACACCACTGTGAGTGGATTGTTTCCTTTATGAACCCCGCCATGTTTCCCAGCAGACTCTCTGGGAGGGGATCACTTGTTAAAAAGGATACAATTTCTATTGATACAGTACATGTTTTTTGTCCAAAAGGACATTTGTGTACCACTCAATGTTTAAATACATCTTTGGAACAATTGATGCTTTTAAAGACAGACACATAGCTTCAAGGTTGAGAAGTTTCAGGCCCCCATATTCATACTCTTTGTACAAAACCTTTCTTTTAATCTTTTCTGGTTTGCCGTTCCAGACAAAATCGAAGACCCTCCGCTCATGAATCTTAAAAAAGTTTTGTGATGGAGCTGGTAATGACAAAAACAAATAAATAAATTGAGGAATAATTAACGAGTTGGCAATAGACATTTTACCATACAAGGTTAGGGATTTCCCTTTCCATAATTGCATAATTTTGTCCAGCTTTCTTAGTCGATTATCATAATTTACTGAGCCTAGATCTTCCAGATTCTCTGGGACAACAACACCAAGTATGTTAACTGGTCCATCTGTCCACAAAAAAGGCACTTTGCATTCCATTCGAAAGGACGTTCCCTTTAGATTTCCGATCCTTAACATTTTACATTTATTATAATTAAGCTTGAGGCCAGATTGCTGTGAAAATATGTCCAAAAGATTTAGAAGGTTCCGCAAACAATGAGGAAAAATCTTATCTTTGTGAATCAGCCTTTTCTGACATGAACTTCATCAAGAACAAACACAGAACACGCCTCACTGATGCACATCTGCAAGACTCACTCAGAGTTGCAGTGTCAAGTTACACACCAGAGTACAACACACTAGTTAACAGCATGCAATGCCAGGCTTCCCACTAACTGACAAAGAAACAGATAACAGATTTGGTGTCCAGTTCAAAGTGTGACATGATTTAAAAATTTGAGAGTTTACTTTTGTATTTTACATGAGTTATTATTTGTACAAACATGGTGCAAAGTAATTCATGATTTGCTAAAAAATGTTAGTGGCTAGCTAGTTAAAATGGGATATTGTGATTTCACAAGACTGTCTTAGAACTGATCATTTGAAAATGTTCAATTTGAAAAATGTGCACTTAGAGAAAATATAAAAATAAAGTGTTGCATATTGATATTTTCTGTTTCTATATATATTTATTGTGAGAAATCATTAAGATGATCAGTGTTTCCACAAAGATAAATATCATTAATTATTAATAATAACAGAGTTAAAGGTAAATTGAGCAAATTGGCTACTTCTGGCAATTTATTTAAGTGTGTATCTAACTGGTAGCCCTTCGCATTAATCAGTACCCAAGAAGTAGCCCTTGGTTTCAAAAAGGTTGGTGACCCCTGGTATAGAACAACGACGATAAAGTTCGCAACTTTTGGTCGCTGATAAAAAAAAAGCCTTGCCTATACCGGAAGTAGCGTGACGTCACAGGAGGAAGGATTCCTCACAATTCCCCGTTGTTTCCAATGGAGCGAAAGAGATTCGGACCGAGAAAGCGACGATTACCCCATTAATTTGAGCAAGGATGAAAGATTCGTGGATGAGGAACGTTAAAGTGAAGGATTAGAGAGGCAGTCTGGGTGTATCTTTTTTCGCTCTGACCGTAACTTAGGTACAAGGTCTCATTGGATTCCACACACTCTCCTTTTTCTATTGTGGATCACGGATTTGTATTTTAAACCACCTCGGATACTATATCCTCTTGAAAATGAGAGTCGAGAACGCGAAATGGATATTCACAGTGACTTTTATCTCCACGACAATACATCGTTGACGCACTTTAGCTACGGAGCTAACGTGATAGCATCAGGCTCAAATGCAGATAGAAACAAAATTTTTAAAAACCCTGACTGGAAGGATAGACAGAAGATCAACAATACTATTCAGTGTTTCCCATAAACTGCCAAGATACCTGTGGCGGTGGGGGCGTGGCTATGGGCGTGGTCACAATGACATTATCGAGTAATTTGCATAATTTACTACAATGATATGATTTTCTCTAAAAAGGCTAAAAAAATGTATACTTACTAATTAATCATAACAGTTTTGTTTTAAACGTCCATCCATCCATTTTACAATATAATTACAACACTTTATGTACATATTTATATACAGATTTGAACAATAAGTTATTCACTGAAATATATTTATTAATTGTGGTTCTTATAAAAAATATATCTTATAAAATATAAAAGCTAAAATGTCTCATAAAGCTCTGCCCCTTTAATTAGTGCATACTAAATAATTGAACTTTAGCCTACTACCACAACCATATTATTTACCAACAACATAAAGTGAAACAGAGGCAGCGGTGTCCTGCCACAGTCAGTAACAAATAAACAGAAAACAGTAGTGGTGGTAGATAGACACAGAGCTTCATCAAACATCTGATCCACTGAACAAAGAGCTCCAAAAATCTTGAACTTTAGACTGCCATCAGTTTTACTCCCTACACTTAACCATGTGTTTCCTACTGCCTGCAGACTTTGCACCCTTTGTTTTTACACATGTTGTGTTTCTAATATAAATACATTTAATAAAGTCAAATACAAATAAGGCAACAAGAGAAGTATCCTACACTTCTCTTTTGTAAAGTAAATCTGAACAGCCGATATGGGCATCTACATCAACTATATGATTTGCCTGAGAAGCTGGAGAGGACAAAAATGAATAAATAAATAAATAAAAAAAATTTTTTAAAAATTAAATTTTTTTTAAATTTGTGGCGGACGTAATTCTTCCGTGGCGGGCCGCCACAAATAAATGAATGTGTGGGAAACACTGCTAATAAACCATGAACATGTAAATACACGGTTAATAATTTCCAGCTTGGCGAAGCTTAACAATTGAAGCAAACTTAGCTACGGAGCTAACGTGATAGCATCAGGCTCAAATGCAGATAGAAACAAAATTTAAAAAAACCCTGACTGGAAGGATAGACAGAAGATCAACAATACTATTAAACCATGAACATGTAAATACACGGTTAATAATTTCCAGCTTGGCGAAGCTTAACAATTGAAGCTAACTTAGCTACGGAGCTAACGTGATAGCATCAGGCTCAAATGCAGATGGATACAAAATTTAAAAAAACCCTGACTGGAGGGATAGACAGAAGATCAACAATACTATTAAACCATGAACATGTAAATACACGGTTAATAATTTCCAGCTTGGTGAAGCTTAACAATTGAAGCTAACTTAGCTACGCGGCGGCGGCGGGGTTTGTAGCTTTCGACGACACCCCGGCCACCATCAGAGTCGGCAAGAAACATATATTTCCCCAAAGTTACGTACGTGACATGCACATAGCGACACGCACGTACGGGCAAGCGATCAAATGTTTGGAAGCCAAAGCTGTACTCACGGTAGTGCGTCTGCTATCCAGCTCAAACATAACACAACCTCCTGATTGTGTTGTTGTAGTCCGCCGCTAATACACCTATCGCACCTACAACTTTCTTATTTGCAGTCTCCATTGTCCATTAAACAAATTGCAAAAGATTCACCAACACAGATGTCCAGAATACTGTGGAATTGTTCGATGAAAACAGAGCAGTTTGTATGGTGACACATTGGGTACGAATACTTCCGTTGCCGTTGTGACGTCACGCGCATACGTCATCATACATAGACGATTCCAAACGGAAGTTTAGCGGGAAATTTAAAATTGCACTTTATAAGTTAACCCGGCCGTATTGGCATGTGTTGCAATGTTAAGATTTCATCATTGATATATAAACTATCAGACTCTGTGGTCGGTAGTAGTGGGTTTCAGTAGGCCTTTAATGTCTAATGCCATTCAATATTAGACGCTAAGCCAAATCTGCTAGGGATGATGCGGTCATCCAAATTGCTCAGAGTATATTTAGATTAAATCAGTTGATATTGTTGCTTTAATGCAATGGGGCAATAACAAAATGATACAATATTTCTTACTAGCTCCAGAGCGGAAGGTGTATACTATGCTGTCACAAAGTGTTGGCATGCATCAGAGCAAAGGCAATTTGGGAACTACAGCTGCAGAATCAGTTGTTCTTTAATCCCACAAGGCGCTGAGTAATCAGACCCCAGATCTGTGGTTAAAGCTACAACCGGTCCGGCGCCGAGAGGAGAGAAAAGCCTTTCACACAAGGCGAGTGAAGGAGGGGACATTTAAAGGGCTACGCTCTCCCGATGATGCACAGAGAACGCAACAAGTGAATGAACGCCGCGACGTTGCTGCACATTCCCGTGGCCCCGCATGCTTGCTCTTGCCCCTACGTCCGCCCCTCCCCGCTGCCCTCCTCCTTTCCTTTTGTTCCGTTTAAAATTTAACAAGGGCCTGGAACAGTGGAGAGCCGAAGTGGGCATCCGGGGTGTTTTGGCTCGGCTTCATGTCACATGCCGGGGCCATGTGAACGCCGTGCCACAGAGAAGGGGTGGGGGCGATGGGGAGAAAAAGGCACCAGATTGGTTAGGGGTTCCTTTCTAACGAGAGAATTTTGAGAGAAAGTGGACCACAGCTGATTAGTAGCTGATGGAAACTTAAAACAAGTGGATTTGTTTGGTCGTAAAAACCGAATTGTGCAGGAGTAATAGAATCTTAGAATGCAGTGCACAATGATGAAGTGTCCTTGAGCAAGAGGCTGAGTGCAATGACAGCGAATTAATGCGCTATTTTCTTCAACAGTTTGCACAATGCAAAGTGCCATTTGAAATAACTTCCTGAGAGGGCACCAACGTCTCTTTAGAGCTCTGCTGATTACTTTAAGAGTACGCTACTTTGCAAGATTGACCTTTTAATGACGTTAATAGGAATATTTGTCCCTAGAATCTGTTTATGAACACAGAAAGTGAGAAAAATATTCTCCTTCACATGTTTGCTCCACTTTTGAGAGAAGACAATAGACAAAAACACATACAATACAGGCCAAAAGTTTGGACACACCTTCTCATTCAATGTGTTTTCTTTATTTTCATGACTATTTACATTGTAGATTGTCACTGAAGGCATCAAAACTATGAATGAACACATGTGGAGTTATGTACTTAACAAAATAAGGTGAAATAACTTAAAACATGTTTTATATTCTAGTTCCTTCAAAATAGCCACCCTTTGAGCTTCAAGAGGTAGTCACCTGAAATAGTTTTCACTTCACAGGTGTGCTTGAAGCTCATAGAGATAATGCCAAGCTCACATAGCTATGCTACTGTTGCTAACGTTTGTGTCCTCCTGTTACTTTGTTTTTGGTGACATATGCCATCTATTAAGTTGAACAAAAGACAGTTACAGAGTTAGTAGTGTAAATGAAAACAATGTATAAAGTGCAGAATAGCACTTCCTTGGAGGCAAACATAACTTATTAGCATTAAAGGTACAGACATACAAAACGGCAAGTAGTGCTTCCTAGAATTATTTTGAACTCTCTAAATTCCAGCAGTAAGGCTAGACTTTAGCCGAAACACGTTCAGCACACAATTGTGGGACTTCTGAGACTTTAAGTTGCTGGTAAATAGTATGACATGGCATCTTTAATACATCCTCGCTCCTCAAATGACACCTCCGCTTGAATCTTTCCTCCCCCGCAGGACAAAAATATCATCCATCCATCCATCCATCTTCTACCGCTTATTCTCTTCGGGGTCGCGGGGGGCGCTGGAGCCTATCTCAGCTACTTGTCGCCACCTCATCACAGGGCCAACACAGATAGACAGACAACAATCACACTCACATTCACACACTAGGGCCAATTTTAGTGTTGCCAATCAACCTATCCCCAGGTGCATGTCTTTGGAGGTGGGAGGAAGCCGGAGTACCCGGAGGGAACCCACACAGTCACGGGGAGAACATGCAAACTCCACACAGAAAGATCCAGAGGCCGGGATTGAACTCACGACTACTCAGGACCTTCGTATTGTGAGGCAGACGCACTAACCCCTCTGCCACAAAAATATCAGGTGGCTATTAATTGCCGGTACTTTTATCAGAACTGACAACATGTAGAGGCAAACATCACAGCACACACATGATGATGTTTAAAGGGGACCTATGATGAATTAGATCTATATTTAAAACACTTCCTTGTGGTCTCGATAACAGTGATGTTGCTAGGTCCTGCGTACCGGATGCATTCAAATTTGGAAAGGACGCAGTCAGGTCACTCTCCTCTCTCCCAGGGACGCCCCTCATTTTCCCATAAAAAACGACACATTGTGAACAGCAACTTGTGTTTAAAATCACAGTAACTAGTAGAGTGCAACCATTTATTGACGTTGTCAAATTAATAACATTTGTCAGACACATTCATTTGGTGATTACAGAGGGCTTCAGATTTTTCTACATTTCCCACAATGCATTGTCGTTGGCCATATTAGCAGGCTTTGTTTGTAAACACGCTCATTTGCTGCTGATCATTCATCCAGTGATACTTGTAATGCCGAGGACGTGTGCGATTGTCAACTGCTTCAATTGAAGTGGGAGAAATATATTACTACCTTTAATTGAATTTCTGGACAAACGGAAGTGGCTGAAAAGAGTGAACGGCGAAAGCGAGAATGGATTGCTGCAAACAACTGAGTTGTGACGTGCTATGACGACTTCGTGTCTGTTTAGATCCTTTCATTTCAGGTAATTAAGAACATTTTCTAATTAGCAAAGAATCTAAAAAAAAATGAAAGCCCCACTTTGTAATAACTTGGTGTGCTTGGTCAAAGAACTTTGATAGTAGGTGTATTGATAAGGGATACTGTACTCACTTCTCTTATCCGGACTGTAGCCTCCACATAAAACAAAAGTGAAGTGACATGAGAACAGCATTCTCCCATTCCTGCCTTACAGTCACAGTGTCTTGAGATTACCTTAGATTGGTTATCTGTGATTATCCATGGTGTCAAACTTGGGTCAGATAATTTCTGAGAGTGCATGACATAGCCTTGACAACACGATGTCTTCTAGTTTTATACAGACAACCCATCCACCGACAAAGTGGTCATAGCTTTCGAGACTCAGTATAATTTAAAGTCATTCAAGGTGTGAAATGGGCTAAGCTGAAAAATGTATTTATTTGGTACGGATCCTCATATCCAATTACGTCTGTTTGCTCCTTATAACGACAAAGGGACTTCTTATCTAATGACTCACAGTATTTGTCCATCGCATCACAGTCGTTGCAATGTTATTTTCCACTGAATAGTTTGGAAATATTACGTGTAGCCCTGTCGTGAACGATGACGGCAATACATTGTGGGATACTCTAGCAAAAAATCTGAAGTCCTCTATGGTCGGTTACAACATTGCTCGTGTTTTTCATGACAGAAACAAATATGCTCGTGTCAGTCGGCGCGACCGGTGACCGCCAAGCAACAAAAAAGACAAATTGTTCCGTCCACTGCCAAAACACAGCGAGTGAAAACGAAACACGTCGAAGACATGAATAAAGCGGGCCTTGCTTTTCAAGGCAGTACGTCTGTATAGAGGAAGGAATTAAAGCTACTGTCATGTAGGACATCTGGAAAATATGGTCTTTAGAAAAAGTACAGTTTAAATATATACGTATCTTGAAGTTGTCAGGTTTTTTTTGTGGACACGTTCAAAAATAAACCTCATAAACAGTACCGTATTTTCCGGACCATAGGGTGCACCGGATTATAAGGCGCACTGCCGATGAGCGGGTCTATTCAGGTCTTTTTTCATACAAAAGGCGCACCGGATTATAAGGCTCATTAAAGGGGTCATATTATGATTATTTTCTAAATGTAAAACACTTCCTTGTGGTCTACATAACATGTAATGGTGGTTCTTTGGTCAAAATTTTGCATAGATGATGTTTTACAGACCATCTTCAAGTCGCTTTGTGACAGTCGCTTCAGGATGCGCCGTTTTGTGTGCGGTCTTATTTACGTGGCTCACCTTCGACAGCGTCTTCTCCCCGTCATCTTTGTTGTAGCGGTGTAGCATGCAAGGACGGGAGTGGAAGAAGTGTCAAAGATGGAGCTAACTTTTTTATTGACATTCAGACTTTACTTCAATCAATAACGGAGCAGGATCTTCTCATCCGTGGCTCACTAGTGCAATAACACCGGAAATGTGTCACGTGAAAAACCGTCCGACCGGAACTCTCTAATAACTAAAGTTCCTTGGGTGAATTATGTAAACCCAATACACTGGTAGTTTTTAGTGCTTCCATAGCGAGATATAAGTTAGAACTTTACGTTACTTTATATTAGAAATGGGAACAGCGGAAGATGAATGCCCATAACAAGAAGATAGTACGGACTACATTGGCGGACATGCGCAAATTTTCAGGACTTATGCAGATCTCAAATACACATCAGCAGGTAGCAGAAGGTAAGAAAAGTTGGTTTTGCATAATATTGCGGTGCGGTTTCAAAGTCATACGAAAACATTTGACAGATTTTTGAGCGCCTTTATTTTCAATGGAACATTTAAAGTTTTGGTGTCATATTGCAGTCTACACGTATCTCTTATGTGTGACTACCATCGACCGGTCACACTTATCTTCACACCATGTACCAAATAAAATTGCTTCGAGGTCGCACCAGGTTATAAGGCGCACTGTCGAGTTTTGAGAAAATGAAAGGATTCTTAAGTGCGCCTTATAGTTCGAAAAATACGGTAGCTAAGTATCTTGAAGTTGTCACCGTTATAAAGGGACAAGCGGTAGAAAATGGATGGATGGATGGATGTTCAAAAATAAACTATAAACAGTACATAGATTTAGCCGGTCAGAACCTCCAATTGGTTCAGAATCTGCATAAAAACAGCTGCTTTTAGCAGCATTTTGGTAACCGCATGTCGCACGTCAGTGTTATGTGAATGCCACGATTAGATGGAAATAATATTTTATCCTACGTTTTTTGTGTTTGCGCAAAGCCTGAAGCAGAGGGGGACTGACTGAGAGCTTGACTCAATGTCTAAAAAAGTACGTCCACCTTACTGTGACGTCGCAACATAGCCAGATTGCCAAATCCAAAATGTCAAAATGCATGACCCTTATGATTTGATGCTACGGCATTGATTAACACAAGTATCCAACAAAGTAACATTTATAGGTCAGAACAGAGGAAATTAATCATAGGACTGAATGGTTACGACATAAATACTTCACCTGCGTGTGGTGTTGCTTTATCTATATATGCCATCTTAATAAGGCATCATGACTAGACAAAAAAAAGTAGGACACATTTTATTACGCCTTACTTGTAAGGCCAACAACTTGGTGTGTACTTTTGTCTGCAACTAATTCCCTTCTGCAATGATTGAAGTCACACTGGCCCATGAGGAAGTGTCTTTCCGGTATTTCAGCATTTTAAGAAGACGGTGACCTTTGATCCAGAAGATTTTTGATCAGCAAACCTGCTCTTCTTTGGTGTCAGAGCAGAGTCCATAGAGACATGGCTACGGTTATCTAGATGTGTGTTTACACGACACAAACAAAGACTCTGTGACAGTTTGCTTGCACCCGAGATTGCCAACAAGCCTCTGACAATGAATTTATGTGTAAAGAAACCATAATTTGAAAGGTAAATAGCAATACATAGCACCTCAGCAGTGATTTACCTTTTTTTTCGTACTGCAAGGCGCACTTAAAATCCTTTAATTTTCTCAAAAATCGACAGTGCGCCTAATGTACGGAACAATTCTGGTTGTACTTACCAACCTCGAAGCAATTTTATTTGGTACACGGTGTAATGATAAGTGTGACCAGTAGATGGCAGTCACACATGAGAGATACGTGTAGACTGCAATATGACGCCAGTAAACAACACCAAAACTTTAAATGTTAGGTTATATATTATTTAAATGTTAAAATAAAGAACATTACACACGGCACTCAATAATCTGTCAAAATGCTTTAGTATGACTTTGAAGCCGCACTGCTTGATGGATTGTCGGTCCATTACGGCAACCGTAGTCAAGAGATACAAATATTACTATGGTGTGTGTATAAGGACCGCAAAATGGCACCCATTAGCGGACATATTATCTGGCGTTTTGTTTTGCAATATTGTGCTAAACCAACTTTTCTTACCTTATGGTACCTGCTGATGTGTAATTGAGATCTGCATAGTCCTGAAAATTTGCGCAAGTCCGCCATTGTAGTCCGTGCCTACACCGTAGTCAATGAGCTTCTATTATTTCACTATCTTCTTGTTATGGGACATTCATCCTCTGCTGTTGCCATTTCTAATATAAAGTAATGTAAAGTTATAACTTACATCTTGCTATAGAAGCACTTACCAGTGTAGTGAGTTTACATAATTCACCCATAAAACTTTAGTTATTAGAGAGTTCCGGTCGGACGTTTTTTCACGTGACATATTTCCGGCGTTGTTGTTGCGCTAGTGAGCCACGGATGAGAAGATGCTGCTCCGTTATTGATTGAAGTAAAGTCTGAATGTCAATAAAAAAGTTAGCTCCATCTTTTGACACTTCTTCCACTCCCGTCCTTGCACGCTACACCGCTACAACAAAGATGACGGGGAGAAGACGCTGTCGAAGGTGAGCCACGTAAATAAGACCGCCCACAAAACGGCGCATCCTGAAGAGACTGTCAGAAAGCAACTTTAAAATGATCTGTAAAACATAATCTATATGCAACATTTTGACCAAAGAACCACCATTACATGTTATGTAGACCACAAGGAAGTGTTTTACATTTAGAATAAAATCATAATATGACCCCTTTAACATCACTGGTACTTTAACTTTAACTTTAATGCGCCTTATAATCCGGTGCGCCCTATGGTCCAGAAAATATGGTACAGAAGATCATCGCTGGAGCAGAGGTGTTTCATAAAAACTCCCATCAAGGAACTGACACACTTGTGTAAGCAGGCTCCACGCAGCCTAGTTGGAATTTTTGGGCCCCCTTTAATGCCCAGCGGGACAGATGTTGTGTGGTATTAGGCTGTGCTGCTGCTGATCAAAGCAGTGGGGAAAAGAGAGCCCCCCGCTGACCCGCCTCTAATCCACCCCTCTCTGGCGAGGAGCCGGGAGCAAGGGCCGGTGCTCGGCTCGGGGACGGTGTGTGATACTTCTTAGTGACCCCACGGGAATAGGTAATACAGAGCATCCGGAAAGTATTCACAGCGCTTCACTTTTTTCACATTTTGTTATGTTACAGCCTTATTACAAAATGGAATAAATGTATTTTTGTCCTCAAAATTATTTGCAGCACCTCTCAAGCTCCATCAGGTTGGATGGGAAGTGTCGATTTTCACCCAGGATGTCTCTGTACATTGCTGCATTCATCTTTCCCTTTATCCTGACTAATCTCTCAGTTCCTGCCGCTAAAAACATCCCCACATCATGATGCTGCCACCACCATGCGTCACTGTAGGGATGGTATTGGCCTGGTGATGAGAGGTGCCTGGTTTCCTCCAAACATGAGGGAGAGGTGCTGCAAAGAGGAATGGGGGAAACTGCCCAAAGATAGGGTGTCGAGCTTGTGGCATCGTATTCAAAAAGACTTGAGGCTGTAATTGCTGCCAAAGGTGCATCAAGAAAGTATTGACCAAAGGATGTGAATACTTATATACAAACTCCGTTTCCATATGAGTTGGGAAATTGTGTTAGATGTAAATATAAACGGAATACAATGATTTGCAAATCATTAACTTTAGAATTTGATGCCAGCAACACGTGACAAAGAAGTTGGGAAAGGTGGCAATAAATACTGATAAAGTTGAGGAATGCTCATCAAACTCTTATTTGGAACATCCCACAGGTGAACAGGCAAATTGGGAACAGGTGGGTGCCATGGTTGGGTATAAAAGTAGATTCCATGAAATGCTCAGTCATTCACAAACAAGGATGGGGCAGGGTCACCACTTTGTCAACAAATCTGTGAGCAAATTGTTGAACAGTTTAAGAAAAACCTTTCTCAATCAGCTATTGCAAGGAATTCAGGGATTTCACCATCTACGGTCCGTAATATCATAAAAGGATTCAGAGAATCTGGAGAAATCACTGCACGTAAGCAGCTAAGCCTGTGACCTTCGATCCCTCATGCTGTACTGCATCAACAAGCGACATCAGTGTGTAAAGGATATCACCACATGGGCTCAGGAACACTTCAGAAACCCACTGTCAGTAACTACAGTTGGTCGCTACATCTGTAAGTGCAAGTTAAAACTCTCCTATGCAAGGCGAAAACCGTTTATCAACACCCGGAAACGCCGTCGGCTTCGCTGGGCCCGAGCTCATCTAAGATGGACTGATACAAAGTGGAAAAGTGTTCTGTGGTCTGACGAGTCCACATTTCAAATTGTTTTTGGAAACTGTGGACGTCGTGTCCTCCGGACCAAAGAGGAAAAGAACCATCCGGATTGTTATAGGCGCAAAGTTGAAAAGCCAGCATCTGTGATGGTATGGGGGTGTATTAGTGCCCAAGACATGGGTAACTTACACATCTGTTAAGGCGCCATTAATGCTGAAAGGTACATACAGGTTTTGGAGCAACATATGTTGCCATCCAAGCAACGTTACCATGGACGCCCCTGCTTATTTCAGCAAGACAATGCCAAGCCACGTGTTACATCAACGTGGCTTCATAGTAAAAGAGTGCGGGTACTAGACTGGCCTGACTGTAGTCCAGACCTGTCTCCCATTGAAAATGTGTGGCGCATTATGAAGCCTAAAATACCACAACGGAAACCCCCGGACTGTTAAACAACTTAAGCTGTACATCAAGCAAGAATGGGAAAAAATTCCACCTGAGAAGCTTAAAAAATGTGTCTCCTCAGTTCCCAAACGTTTACTGAGTGTTGTTAAAAGGAAAGGCCATGTAACACAGTGGTGAACATGCCCTTTCCCAACTACTTTGGCACGTGTTGCAGCCATG
This sequence comes from Entelurus aequoreus, assembly GCF_033978785.1. Lineage (NCBI taxonomy): Eukaryota > Metazoa > Chordata > Actinopteri > Syngnathiformes > Syngnathidae > Entelurus > Entelurus aequoreus. Next base: position 34,513,386 of record NC_084746.1, on the reverse strand, counting down.
AAATTCTAAGTTAATTAATATTTGCAAAAAAAAAAAAAAAGTTTATGACCCCGAAGGGAATAAGCGGTAGAAAATGGATGGATGGATGGAGTTTGAACATCAAATATCTTGTCTTTGTAGTGCATTCAATTGAATATGGGTTGAAAAGTATTTGCAAATCATTGTATTCCGTTTATATTTACATCTAACACAATTTCCCAACTCATATGGAAACGGGGTTTGTACATGTGATTTTATTTATTTTAATACATTCACATTGTTATTATGGGGTATTGTGTGTAGAATTTTGAGGACAAAAGTGAATTTATTCCATTTTGGAATATGGCTGTTACATAACAAAATGTTGAAAAAGTCAAGCGCTATGTGAATACTTTACGGACACAACGTAGATGACTCCCCATTACATGGATTGTTAGCTGCCTCATGCTAGCAATTTTTCACTATTTAAAATACACAGAAAAGAGGACAATGTGTGTTCTTGTCTCACAAAGGGATTGTGGATGATGGGAAAAAAAAAAAAAGTGCAGTTTTCCAATTTATTTGTCATAATGGAAGTGATTATTACTTGTTTAGGGGAGCGGCTCGACGCTGTGAACGGAGACACATAGATAGCTGCTAGCACCCGGAAAAGTATGATCACATGTATTTTCACGAAAATCCTCCGATCGATCCGCACATCCTTAGTTAAGGGTCACTTTTCCGTGCCACCTTCCCTTGTGCAACCTACAAACGAGAAGAAGCGGGGGGACATAGACTTAAAACAATCACTGTTAATGGATTTGCCTTTTATCAATTTTCTTAGTGCACAGCGGTGACCACTTATTGTTCGGACAAAAATCTGGGAGTGATAAGAGAGATATGGGAAGATAAATGCAAACTGTCAGCGGGTGTGCAGGAGGAGGAGATCTGAGGAGAGCTATAGTGAGCGCCGAGGGAGGGGGATCGATCATGGGAGAAATTGAGAACGGGAGCGAGAGCAGAAAAAGTGGCGGGTGGGAGGATGTCAGCCAAGGAGGCAATCTATATTAGACAGAAAATAGTCCCCCTGGCTCGCTCCGACACCGCCGCCCTCTCGGCCTCAGTAGCCATTGGCGTAGAGAGACACACTTTTATTTAAGAGCGCCGTCGCCGCACGTGACGCCGACACGTGACGGGAGATGCATGATTCCATTCTTTGATTGTCCACGTGCTCGCTCTGATCTCAGGCACGCACACTTTAAAAAATAAATACAATAGAAATAAAAAGCGCACAGGGGGCACACAGGCGTATTGAATTTGATCTGTGGAACGTGTGAAATCTGATTAGGCAATTATATAACGACTCAGCGATGGGCCGTTTAGAGACCATTAGATGCAGATGTCAGGTGAGGACATGGACGGGAGGATGGTGCTGCCTTGCTTGGTAAACTCCGTCGGCCCATAAAAACAACTGCTGGTGCACCGAATATTACACAAGAATATGCCTCAAAAGTTACGTCACGCTAAAGAAAAACTGCACTTTATTTTATTTTGCCATACTTCCACAATTCCTATGTGAAACAAGAGTTCAAGTCATTGTCTTTACTGTGCATTCTAAACAGAAAACAATCTGCTAGCATGAGGCGGCTAACAAGGTAATTATTTATTCTGCCTATAAAGCCCTCTAAAAAACATTCCATTTACATGTTGTGACCTGGATATTAACCAAGCTTTAGCAACATTGTTATTGTAAAATCTCCCACCGAGGAACTACTTTTCTGGTGTAGTGACACAGCATCATGCTCACACTGTTCCTCCGGCCACTAGCGAGAGGTAAGGTACCTACTAGGGTTGTACGGTATACCAGTACTGGTATAGTATCGCGGTACTAATGAATCAAAAACGGTAATATACTCTGTTTGAAAAGTACCGCTGCGTCGTCACGTCGTGACATTGCTGGTTTTACGAGCAGAGGAGAATGTTTGGCAGTGCGCAATCACAAAGTACTTACAAGCAGACACAGCGTGTAGACAGAAAAGGGAGAATGGACGCATTTTGGCCTAAAAACTAAAGATAAAGGTAAAATTATAACACTGAAACGCCCTCAGGAAGAGGTGCTTTAAGACATACGCTATACAAGTACAACCCATTTACCATTTACCAAATCACTAATCTTTGCCTCCCAAGCGACGAATAAAGTAAGTTTCTTAATTAAGTATCATCCCTGCAGGACGGTTATAGCTAAACTTCTGTCAAAATGTACTAAGCACTTATTCCTCTGTTATTTGGCTTTTTTAAATTAGTAACGGGCAATACTACAAATTTAGGTATTGCTTTTATGTCAAGTAGTTACACGGGCACTATTGGTCCCCAATGCTGATACTGATACTTCAAAATGTTCAATATTATTCAATGATTCCATTTTAATTTACAATTATAATCAGACAGGATCGCGGTATATAATTTAAAATAAATATTTTAATTATTTCCTACTAGTGATGTAACGGTATCAAATCTTGTGGTACGATATTATTGTGGTATATGTCTACAAAAAAGGCTTGGTAAAATCACCATACTGTGTAAAATGAAGTGGCAGGAAGGTTTAGGATAAACATTATTGTAATTGAACACAAACATAGTGTGAAAATGTTTGAGTCATATTTATTACGACAAAAGTAATTCTAAGAAAAAATAATTGTGCAGGAACATTTACTGTTTCAAGAAATTTTTAAAATAATAACTTACAATTGACGTCCTTAAATTAACAATGTAAACATCCAGTGTAACAATAATGTACAGTTTAGTGTCTTTTACATGATGAGAAGCAGTGGTAAATTTTTCAAATCAGTCTGGAAAATGTTTGTCAGAAAATTTAACTGACAACATAACTTTTAACAATGTAAATACCTCACAAACTGATGTTTGGCTTTGCTTTCTTCAAATATATTTTCAGTGTGACGGTTTATGAGGTGGTGACTTGTCCAGCCCTACTTTCTGCCGGAGTGCAGTTGGAATGGGCTCCAGCCCAGGATGTATCAGGTAGCTTTTTAGTTTACTCCTATTTCGCACGTTGAACATTTTTTGGGGTGATTTCCCGACTTGCGAGGCACGGCGACCGGCTGACGGTCGAAACGAAAGTGGCGCGCTTTGCTTTGCAGAACGCAGACTTTCTTACCTCTGCCAAAGAGGTTATGTTCTCACCTGGGCTTGCTTGTCTGTCTGTCAGCAACATAACTCAACCAGTTATGGACAGATTTGAAGTCCAAAAAAACAATTCCTTTCATTCAACGCTCCCACCTTGCTGGTCCCGCGCTGTACAGAGGATTCTGGGAGATGGAGTTGATTTACAGACCCGGCCAACGCAAAAAGGCCAGAAAAAAACTACACTCACCAAATTTTCGTTTGATACTGTCACACGTCACGGTATTTTTGAGAAGACTTTGAAGCCGAAATACCGCGGTATTTATAATACCATTACATTCCTATTTCCTACTATTGGCTGAGATCTAAATGCCTTTGGTTTTTGCCCTTAAAAGCCCTTCTGTGTCCAGGGACTTATTTCCTCAAATTGTAAATAATAATGAAAACGACAAAATATTTTGTGAGAATAAAAAATATCCAACCACTGTAATATCGACCACACACTGCTATAATACTTATTATCGTTACTATCGATATTTGTATTGATCTGCCCACTTTTGCTCTAATTAGCGGTTAGCATAACATTCTATGGTGTGTAGTGTAGCACTTTTAGCTATACAGTTTATTTGCTGCCATGGAGGCAAACACTTGCGGCACACAGCTCAAATGTGTAATTAACATGCATTATCACGATATAATTGATAGTATTAAAAACTATTGTCGGCCAAATTTGTCTATATTGCGCAACCCTACCGTCAAGTAAGGCAAAATCAACACAACCGATGAGTTTTAGAAGCTTATTGGTCAAAATTTAGGGTGACACACACTGTACAAATATGTTTTATAAGACGACCAAATGAATGTAAGGGGGCCCTTCATAAAAAGTAGCAAAACAAAAAGCTGTCTTCGCCATCAGCCTGGTCAGGGAGATGCACGATGTAGTGTAACCTGCTACTGCAGGCGGCACGAATAAAGACACACAAGACGGCTCAAAGATGACAGACTGAGTGGTTCTCTCTGCTTTAACAGCCACCAATGAGCCATGCCGGGAAGAAAGCCGGGAGCTTCATTAAGCCTTTAAAACCCTGCAGAGTCCTTTAAGTCATCACGTCAGCAGCACCGCCTCCTCTGAGAAGGCGCAAGGTAAGAGTGGGGGAAGGCCGTCGAGCTTTTAGAGTAATTGAACCGTCGTTTTCTTTTTAACATGTCTTGTGTTTACACAGGATGCAGACATTAGTAGCGAACTCGCTTTCCTACGAACCTAATTAATAGGAGTGAGACGGCAGCAAATGAAAAGCAGCGCCGTACCTATCCAATTACCACAGCGTCACATTATTTTTCCATGATGCTGTTTGGCCATATTGATATTGGTCTTAAGGAGACCTATTGTGTATACCCATCACCAGCACATGTGGCCAAATGCGAGAACAGGCTGCACAAGGCAATAAAGCGAATACTTATTGTGTGCAAATGTGCATCACAACAGCAACAAGCCAATAGTAATACATTTCAAATATGTTTGGAGAAGAACAAATCATGGTGCAATAAAAATGACAATTCTACAGCTGTAACAAGCAGGTGAAATTTGTGCAGGGCTACGTTTCATCAGATAGCTCAGCTTCTATTAGTTTCGCATAAACAATTTTACTCTTGCCAAGTGCTGCAAACATGGGATTTACTTGAAAAGCCTTTTTAAAACTCATCTAGTCCGACTTCACAGAAGCACGGCTATAAAACCTGCATGGCGCTGAACAGGCATTAATACCTTGATGGTTTCTAGGCCGGTTTTCGCCAGTGGTCATTAATTTTGCCCATAAAAAAGGAGGCCAAACCGTTACAAGAAAGTGCAATTAAAGAGCTAGAGAACTTTAATAAGTGTGAGTAGAGAGCAAAACGCAACGGCTGCGCTGAAGTGCTGGCATGCTCGGATGCGATGTGTTTGCAAAGCTGAGTAGGCTAATGAATCTAAATTATTTAGCGCACCGCTTTGGCTTGGTAAAGAACTCAAGGTCCCTGGCCTATTGGGAAAGCTGGTGCCAATGTGTGTTAGGGTTCAGAATGTCATTCCCTTTTCTTGCAAGTCTACACACACACACACACACACACACAGCTATGTTACTGTTACGTTTGGGAAGCGAGCCATCCGAGCAATGTACAGCTTTATTACCTGACGAATAATAGACCTCCTCTGTTAAATCTCATTACCGTGTGACACCAAACTGTAAGCTATTCTTTACACTGCATGGGAGATTAAACCAGAACGTGGAATGTAGGAAAATCCTGTTAAATCTATGGATCTACAGGTCAGTTTATAAATTGTGTTTGCAGTGCATTTGAATCCATACCGGCACTCCACGGTACCAATTTTCGGAACATTTGTTTTAAATAGATTCAATTTTTTTTTCATTTAACATTTAATACTTAGCTGTGTTGTCCTGTTGTTATCTTGTTTTCTTACACTTACGTGTCTCATTTGCAAGCATTGTGCTGTATTATATAAGACGTCAGATGGCAGTAGTGTTGACTACAGTGTGTTGCCTTGGCCAGGAAGTAGTCGTTGCCATTAAGTTCAGGGTTTACACTACATGTAAACGATTGTGGCGCAACGCCAGAGCAAGATTAATGCCGCCACACCTTCAAAATAAGTTATTTTTTTAGCATGAAAACAAATTCAAGTGATATATTGTATGAATGGATGTACTGTATATAGTCTATTATTTACATACTATTAGTTATAAAAAGTTAGAAAAACAGCTCAAATATCATAAAAATGCTCCTCATTGCATTATTTTAAAAAAAACAACAACATGTGCATCTAAATCGCCTGTCAGATGTGTGTCAGCTGGGTACTGCTGCGGCCCATACGGACCACGGCTGAGAAACATTTTTTGGCGACCCAACAACGGGCCCCTGCCTTATGGTTAAGACACACTGTATTAGGCCATATCTATCCATCAATCTTCTATACAACTTGTCCTCGTTATAGTCGCAGATGAGCTGGAGCGTATGACATTAGCTTGGCATTTTAACTTGCATTATTTATCATCATCAGCTTGGTTCCTCCAAATAATATTTATTACCACATGAACACACAAGTACCAAAATATTGGTACGGTTGAGTAGGGCTGTGTAAAATTATCAATTTGATCGATAATGTATCGATAGCTTTTCAATTCTGCCATGTCAATTCACAAAGCGCACGATCGATAACCCCACTCCCGCACCCGGTAGCAGTTTCGCATTGACTATGCTAATGTTAACTACAAACAACAAACAATCTGGTACAAAACATTATTATTGATTATATCTGTAACTTTGAGTCTTGTAAGATCAACACTGAAGAGACGGTGGAAACTGTATCCTGTGGGTACTTTTGTTTCCATTTCCATCTCCCTGGTCGCCAAGTGCGCCGAAAAAGGAAAGCGCACACTTCCTACCCTCTCAAAAAAATGATCGCTGTGCGTTAAATCCTGTCCAACTTTGCTAACAAAATACGAGTCTCAGAGGAATAGCTTACTTATTTACCATTATTATTTTGCCCTTCAAGAAGCCACACCTTAATGCAATTTGTAGTAATAAATGTTACAATACTTTTGAGACTTTTAAGAGTTTAAACTATCCAAAGTGGTTAATGGTGAAAAAGAAAACTAAGTACATTTGTATTACGTAACAGATGAGACATTTTCAATATTTAACTGTCATTATTAAGTTGTAATCGATGTATTTAGAACCATATGAATCAAAATCGAATCAATTTGGTTGATACCAGGTGCAGCGGTACCGTATGGGTTAAAATGTTAAAGGCACTTGTCCTGTGGTATCTATCAGGCTACTGCACAGTCCAACAGGGAGGTGTTGCGGGCCAATGATCATCCCTCATGCTGGATAACAAACAAACATCATACAGTACAGGCCAAAAGTTTGGACACACCTTCTCCTCATTCAATGCGTTTTCTTTATTTTCATGACTATTTACATTGTAGATTGTCACGGAAGGCATGAAAACTATGAATGAATACAAGTGGAGTTATGTACTTAACAAAAAAAAACTCTTGGCATTCTCTCGATGAGCTTCAAGCACACCTGTGATGTGAAATCCATTTCAGGTGACTACCACTTGAAGCTCATCGAGCAAATGCCAAGAGTGTGCAAAGCAATAATCGCTGCAAAGGGTGGCTATTTTGAAGAAACTAGAATATAAAACATGTTTTCAGTTATTTCACCTTTTTTTGTAAAGTACATAACTCCACATGTGTTCATTCATAGTTTTGATGCCTTCAGTGACAATCTACAATGTAACTAGTCATGAAAATAAAGAAAACACATTGAATGAGAAGGTGTGTCCAAACGTTTGGCCTGTACTGTACATGCTAAAGCATCTGACTACTACCTGTAGTTAGATCCTGCTTAGCTTGTCTAAAATATTCGGAGGAATCAAGCAATGAATAATGTGTGTATTAATATGTAATCATTGTGTGCGCTCTTGTCCCCTGCCCTGAAACGCCTAATAATGCTTGCTGAGTACTACAACAGGCTTCTGTGTGGGCAAGCTCTAAGAGGAGCACTCGTCAGCCTGCCAAAGAGGACAGCGGCCCTTTGATCGAGGCGGACCTCGGTACATGTGCGTGTTTTTCTGTTTGCATGTTTCTACGCGGAGCAAAAGTGAATTCTTGCAGCTGGTCACATCAAAACAACATCATCTGATTCGGAACATTCCTTCGCCTTTTCTTTGAAAAATCAAAGTCGACCTGCCCTGTGTAGAGATCAATCCAAGGACACCCTGAACTAAAAAGTGAAACACAAAAAAAAAAAAAGAACAACCGCACAGTGCTCTTATTGAGCCACATAGCAATAATACAATAGATACTGGACTTCCTGTATCAAAGGTCTCTGCAGACAAGGAGGCCCTCAGTTTGGCCGAGGGCTACAGTTGTGGCAGCTGCGCCTGAGAGTCAGCCAGAAAGTCAGCTGAAGCTGACTGTCTCCACTATCTGGCCTGGACAGCCATTCAAAGCAGGCCCAACATGTGTAAAGACACTCCCTCCATCTCGCTGAACTTCCTCTGCAGCACATGCTTGACATTCTAGAGGAGCCAGCGTACATTCCGCGCATGCTTTCAACAGGGGCCATGCGAAAGAAAGCGCACGCTGGAAAGACTGGTATGAAAGTGCAATTCAATGTCCCTGTGTGCGCTGCTGAATAAGCATTAAGGCCTTGTGTGCAGAGTGGAGTCCTGTTAAGTGGGGAGGAGTGAGCACTCAGGTGACCACAGTTAAGCCATTTCACATGGGACCTGGAGGCGTCGCCTTCAGAGGTGCGTCATGGGTTTTTTTATTTGTCGGCCGCCTCCATCCTCCAACGACATGGGAAGAAGCTCCGTGCATGAACGTGCCATAAAACACCAGTAGATCACTGCGTGCACTTCAAACAGACTGCATGGTGAAATACAGCAGCATGAGAGCGATGTGCCGTAAATACCGTGACATTGTAGCTGCGTGACATTGCAGTGTTTCTCCTGGATTTACAGGCACGGGCGCCTGACTGACGTGCAGCGTGGCCGACAGTATTGCTATCGCTCTCTCTACATGTGTTTGATATTTCATGATAAGAAAAGAATAAAAAAAACTTCAATGTAATCCAAAAAGTCTCAACCGGGGGTCGGCAACTCGCAGCTCTAGAGCCGCATACGGCTCTTTAGTGCCGCCTTAGTGGCTCCCTGGAGCTTTGAGTTTGAGGTTGAGGTTGAGTTTGAGTTTATTTGGAACATGCATGCATACAGCATGATACGTCACAATTACCAGTTTCTCTATTCAACATGTTCGAAAAGGAGTAGGAAGAAGCAGAGCTTATTTAATCCTACCTCTTTTCCTTTACATAGCAGTTGTTAAACTTTTGTTCACTTCCTGTTCTCAATTTACTCACAATATACTCCATAAGTAATAAAAACAAAATAAATAAATAATAATTGGTGAAGTATGGTGAGATGAATAAGATTATCTTGAAAATGAATGGATGGATTAAATAAAATCAGAATGTTTATCAACACTTTATAACTTCCATGCATTTTCCAGGGAAATTAGTGTTGAAATAAACAATGATTTTTCAGGGAACCATAACTTTCTTTTTTTTTTCCTAATAGACGCATACCATCGACATTGAAGTTGCCGCTCATGTGCTCTCTTATTACAATGGTCAGGTGGAAACTATGTCAAAGTATAGGTTCCAATTATTCGAAGAAACATCATATTTTTCTATCTATTTTTAATCAAATAATCGTTGCAACTCTATTTTACATTTTTGATTTTTTTGTCAAATTTGAGCAAAAAACTGATTCAAACCTTTTTTACGAAATGTTTTTATGCCTTTCAAAAACTTAAAAGGGCTTTTATGTCCTGTCGGGCTTTGAACATAATCAAAATCTAATGTCCACAGAGGGTTAACAAAGAAAGGATGTGCACTGTCATAATCTGTAAACAAGACATACGGCTTTGAACTACAGCTCTGAAAAGGTGCTAAAAAGTGTTAGTCTGGAATACTTCTACAACTACAACTTCTGACAATGGAAAAGCAACAAATCGCATATGTGCCAAGTTCAATTTTTGCTTTGTAGAAGCAGTGCGTCACAGTGTTACCAGTACGGTTGTGTTGTTCTTTCGTTCTTACAGTATGGGTAGTTTATCTTTGAGTGTAACTTAAAGGAATTCCTTCCTGGCTCTATACTGAGATGTTGCGGTCATGAGACACGAGGAGGATGCGTGCGCCAAAAGAGTTGACGACGCTGAGGCATGATGAAGGAATTTTGACAGCACTTGCTACAAGTATTTGTAAAGCACTCTTTTTTTTTTAAATGCTCGACAAATCACCTGACATTTGTGTGACAGTAGACTGTAGCAGGCTCCCATGTGACAATCTCATGTGTCATGCGATTTGACCTCAGGTTCGGGGACAAAAAGCTCGAAATAGAGCCTAAGCATGTGGACACATTCGGAAGAGCAAATCTTCTCGAGCTTGGCAGGAAGTTAGTTACTGTGACAGTGTTGGTGCTTGCAGGCTAGTGGGACAGGCCCTGCACAGCATCTCAATGACCACGGAGGTTCGACTGAGAGGGGTTCAGCCATACTGCCCCCAGCCTACTCTCCATCCAACCACAAAGGCATTCAGCCTTTTTATGGGGGATAATAATGGGGCCGAAACTGGACAGGGCCCCCATGTCGGAGCGCCATAAGTTGTGGCAGTGGCTTTGTGGTGATGTCATGCGTGACCATGGGAGCGCAGTAAGGCGCTCGGGCCGGAAGAAAACAATACAAACAATAAAGGGAAACCTTGTTCTGAGTCTTACTACTGCACACCAATCAAAACATCCTGTTTGGACTCGACTGGACACTTGCTAACAACATGCTACAACTAAGCTCTACAGTCAAATCTAATGTATCCTCTCAGTGTGAAAGAAAACATCACAGCACATGAAAAATCATACCTGCATAGAAACGTAACAGGGAGCCCATTTCTGTGTTAAGCCCTTCCTCTTGAACTCTCCAAGGGTCCTTAAATCCAAGCTTAAAGAGAAAGTCATTCTGGATCTGCAGGGGCCTCTCTTCTGGGCTAAGCCTCCTGACTGCTTCGCCGTGCAGCTGAACATACAAAGTGGGGATGGACTCATCGCAGGAACTTCTATACTGGTCAGAGGTCAGCTGCGATTTGCCAGTACCGCTGTCTGGGTCCTGGATGTCAGGTGTGTTCCCCGTGGAGCTATCCCTGGACAAGGAACCAGCGCTGCTGCTGGTCGGCAGGCCGTTCGTCACATCTTTACGACCGGTGCCGCACTGCTTGTAGCTGGCACCATTGCTGCGGAGCTGGTTGATGGGATCCAGGCTGGACACAGGGCAGTCCAGCTCCAGCTCGTCCGAAGAACTGCCGTACATATCGTGGCCTTCTGTGGCGCTGTCGAACGACGGGCTGAGGATAGACGCATCCGTCCCCAAGATCATGTCATCGCTGAGAGAGTCCCTGTGCTCGCTTAGTCGGGCCCCTGAACTCAGGTCGTCAAACGCGCTGCTCTCCACGTCCGAGCCAGAATTCAGCCCGTAGCTGTCCACCCCGTTCCTGTGCTCTGAGTCATCATCATTAAGGGTATCCATGTTGGAGTTCAAATTTAAATCGGACAGTGAGCAAGTTATGTTGTCTTGGGACTCTGATTCAGGGCTGAAAAGTTTTCCATCCTGTTGCCGCTCTTCTGCATTAGTCATGAGCAGCAGTCTCATCTTGTCACTGGTGCGACCTCCTAAATCTGTGGCTACCAGGCCGGACAAGTGGTCATATTTGATGGTGAGGTCTTCGTTGACCTTGCACAGATTGTAATTGTACTCATATTTGACGCTGCAGTTGCCATTTTGGTCCATCTTGGGGTTGTCTTTGCTGAAAATGCGCATAACAGAGCACGACTTGCCGCAGAGTTTGCTCAGGCGAAGGGCGACCTCGCCGGCTGTGGTGTCCGCGGTGCACAGCACCGGCCTGGGATACGAGGACGTCAGTCTGTCGTAGACGTGGATGGCGCCCCGGTGGAGATCGGCTCGAACCCACTCGCGATCGGACGTTTGAAGCTGCATGTTCTGCCGGTGCTTGAGGAGAGTTTTGCGGTCCAGACTCCGTGTGTGCAGAGACGCAGAGGACATGGCCGAGCTCATCTTGGCGGCGGCGGTGACAGCCGAGGAGGAGGCGGCGCTGCCGGACACTGCCGTGGCGGCGCTGAGGTTCCTCTTCAAGCGCCTGCGTCTTAGCAGTAGGGAGCCGGAGTTGCCGGTTAATCCTCGGCCGTTAAACGCCGCCATTCTGCTCGTGGGGGTGGCGTGGGAAAGACCGTACCCATTCTTCGCGTCCACGGGGGAGGGAGCGAGATGCCCGCCGCCGCCGTCCGCCGGAGTCCGGCGGCCGCTGGGCTTCTTTATTACCTTGTCGCTTTCGTCAGCTGTAGCCTGAACACTTTCCATGTCCGCCAACGAGAAGTGCCCTTCTCGGGATAAATAACAGTGCGCACTCGGTAGCGCCGACCGCGTCTACATTTAAAAACCAAAGTCAATCCCCACCAAACCGGGCGGCGTCGCTCACTTGTTCCGCTTGTAGTCATCCACTCCTCTCCTTCCTCCGTCGATCCGAGGGAACATTTTTTAACCGATGAAAGTCGCTGCGAAAGGAAGAGGCAGTGCGCGCAGGGACATATCAGGGCGGAGACGTGACTCTGCGTCCCGCTTGGACAGAAATACACTGCTCGAATATGCAATGAACGTCGGCCGACCTCCTACGCAAACCTTGGCTTGATGTATAATTCATGAGGAGGACTCAAGATGGCGTCTCCTCACAACAACGTGGTGCATTGTGGGAAAAGTAGTGCAATTGTTCCGTGTGACGCAGCTGTGGGGGAGGCTTGAAAACTACATCTCCCATGAGAACAGACCGAGCTGAAGTTAGTTTCAAGTTGGATAGTCAACAGACATTCAACAGTCAGCCCGCCGGCAATGGAAGCTTAAGCCACGGATGTAGAAGAGTTCACATTTGGTATTTTAATAAACGACTGTAACTTAGCAATGTTTGTCAACATTATTATGCTACAGGCAAAAATGTTTCTACATAAATGTCGATTTATGAAAGTAAGGCCTACATTTTCTAATTGGCTTAATGGTTTACAAATATCAATCAAATCTTGGAGGATGATTAAGAGTACAAAAACTCTTAAATTGATATCTTTGTTAAAACCTTTTTTAAAAGTGATTTAGATAGCCCTTTTTGTCTTAAAAAAAAAGTTTTATTATTATTATTTGTTAATATTTGATACTCTATCTGTATTTGCTTTTGTTTTCTTACCTTGACATGTTTTGCTGATGTCGTGATTTGCTCAACCTGATGTGTAGATTGGTGGTTGAGTTGAAAGTGCCTTGACTTTTGTGTGCAGTATAAATGTATGTTTTTTGTTCAATAAAAAAAATAAAAGTTTATGCCGCGGGTGTTAGCCGGTGCTGACTCGTGTGGTTAAGGGACTGTCAGTAAATTACTTGTCAGTAGCTCAAGGAGGACAATTTCCTCGCCAATAGCTTTTTAGTCATGTGACCTAAAAAACCCAAACCACTTTCATATTGTTTGTTCATCGATACTATACTTGGCTCACGCACTGTTTTTTCCAGATTTTTTTATTTATTTATCAAATTGCCCCTAGTGTGTGAGTGTGAGTGTGAATGTTGAATGCAGCAGCGGCTCCAGCACCCCCCGCAACCCCGAAAGGGACAAGCGGTAGGCAATGGATGGATGGATGGAACTTTCAATCGTCAATAGCTTTTTAGTCATGTGACCTGAATAAAACAAATCACTTTCATTTGCATCTTTAACATTGAGTGCCCTGCCATAAAACAACAGGAAAAATATTGTCTGTTCATCATTACTTACTATTTATTTAATTATTTATTTATTATTTTTTAGCAACTTTCAATCGTCAATAGCTTTTTAGTCATGTGATCTAAAAAACCCAAACCACTATCCTATACACCCAGTGCCACCCGGTTTAAATGTAACTTAGATCATGGGTTTCACTACGTAAAGCGCTGAGTCACTTGAGAAAAGCGCTATATAAATATAATTCACTTCACCTTTAACGTTGAGTGCCCTGCCATAAAACAAGAAGAATATTGTTTGTTTATCATTACTATACTTGGCTCACACATTGTTGTTTTCCCAGATATTTATTTATTTTTATTTTTAAAATTCAGCAAATTTCAATCGTCAATAGCTTATAGTCATGTGACCTAAAAACCCAAAATCACTTTTATAACGTTTGTTCATCATTACTATCATTGGTACTTTAACTTTAACTTTAACTATATTTGGCTCACATGTTTTTTTCCAGATTTGTGTATATTTGTGAAATATTTGGTCGATACCTTTTAAGTCATGTGACCTAGGAACCCAAAACCACTTTTATGTTTATTTATCATCACTATACTTGGTTCACGCGTTGGTTTATGGATAGATAGATAGACAGACGGACGGACGGACGTCCAGACAGACAGACAGACAGACAGATAGATAGATAGATAGACAGATAGACAGATAGACAGATAGATAGATAGATAGATAGATAGATAGATAGATAGATAGATAGATAGATAGATAGATAGATAGATAGATAGATAGATAGATAGATAGATAGATAGATAGATAGATAGATAGATAGATAGATAGATAGATAGATAGATAGATAGATAGATAGACGGATAGATGGATAGATGGATAGATGGATAGATGGATAGATAGATAGATAGATAGATAGATAGATAGATAGATAGATAGATAGATAGACAGATAGATAGATAGACAGATAGACAGATAGACAGATAGACAGATAGATAGATAGATAGATATAAATATATTTGCGTTTACTAATGATGACAAAGAAAAACAAAAGAGTTATGTAAACTTCCATCCATCCATCCATCCATCCATCTATCCATCCATCCATCTTTCTCCGCCTATCCGAGGTTGGGTCGCGGAGGCAGCAGCCTAAGCAGGGAAGCCCAGACTTCCCTCTCCCCAGCCACTTCGTCCAGCTCCTCCCGGGGGATCCCGAGGCGTTCCCAGGCCAGCCATGAGAGTCTTCCCAAAGTGTCCTGGGTCTTCCCTCGTGGCCTCCTACCGGTCGGACGTGACCGAAACACCTCCCTAGGGAGCTGTTCGGGTGGCATCCTGACCAGATGCCCGAACCACCTCATTTGGCTCCTCTCGATGTGGAAACTTCCCACAGCCTAAAATACATTCATGTATAAAGACAATCTCCATCAAAGACAAAATTAAATAATCATTTTGGTTATTTTTTAATTTCTTAAATACTGTTTGAAAATTACAGAGAACAATTGCTTCTATTTACATATTTTGGAAAAAAATATATAGCGCATATTTACTTGTGTTTTGTTTGAATGTTATGTATCATATTATAGCAATGGGAATATTGTGTTGGGAACTGTAATTACTCAAAGTGAGCTGCAGAGGGCAGCAGCGGTCTTGCGTAGACCGAGTCAGGAGCGAAGAACAGACAAATCAGTTTCGGAAAGGAGCCGTTGGGTGTCGCTGTTGCCAATGTCACTACCGGTGAAAGCTTACACACGAACAAAAGTTGTTTTATGATGGTTGGATGCAGAAAAGTAGATGGTCGGTTGTATATATGATGGATGCACAAGGTAACTTACTTAGTTATGAGCAACTCTGCAACAAATTTCAGTTTATTCCACCACTTTCTGGATTTAAACAATTGCACAAAGCATTGCCAAAACAATTCGTATTTCTGGTTAAAAATCTGCCACACTGCCCATTCATTCCACAACTAATCTTACACAATATTTCATTAACGGACAAAAATGCTTAAGTAACACATTTTGATGTAAAATTACAACATTACCTTTAACCATCCTAAAAAACAATCTGTTATCCATCCATCCATCTTTTTCCGTTTATCCGAGGTCATGTCGCGGAGGCAGCAGCCTAAGCAGGGAAGCCCAGACTTTCCTCTCCCCAGCCACCTCGTCCAGCTCTTCCCGGGGGATCCCGAGGCGTTCCCAGACCAACCGGGAGACATAGTCTTCCCAACGTGTCCTGGGTCTTCCTTGTGGCCTCCTACCGGTCGGACGTCCCCTAAACACCTCCCTAGGGAGGCGTTCGGGTGGTATTCTGACCAGATGCTCGAACCACCTCATCTGTCTCCTCTCGATGTGGAGGAGCAGCGGGTTTACTTTGAGCTCCCCCCGGACGGCAGAGCTTCTCACCCTATCTCTAAGGGAGAGCCCTGCCACCCGGCGGAGGAAACTCATTTCGGCCGCTTGTACCCTTGATCTTGTCCTTTCGGTCATAACCCAAAGCTCATGACCATAGGTGAGGATGGGAACGTAGATCGACCGGTAACAATTAAACAAATAGATGTTGTTCGAAGGAAACCTTGAGATGTTGAGTGAGTTCATGGCCAGAAGGCGTGACTTGTAAACAAATGTACGATCCAATAGCATTGTGAGACTGAACAATAGGATAGGACCCAATGACTATGTAAATGTGGTAAAAAAAAATTAAATACAATATAACAGAGGAGTTCAAGTGCCTCGGAGACTTGTTCATGAGTGAGGGAAGAGTGGATCGTGAGATCGGAATGCGGATTGGTGCGGCATCTTCAGTAATGCGGACGCTGTATCGATCCGTTGTGGTGAAGAAGGAGCTGAGCCGGAAGGCAAAGCTCTCAATTTATGGACTGAATTCATCAGATTCAAGTAAGTAAAATGTCTTTTATAAGTTTTTGGGTTGTTATTACAAAGTCTAGGTCTGTACATTTGTAGTTATTGTGGAATAGATGCATCAAATTTCATTTAGAGCTTGTTATAGAATTGTTGCAATTATACATCACTGTGTATGGAAATAGAATTGTCTCACATCAACTTATACATATCAATATGATATTAATATATATATGCATATAATAATAAATATACAATTACAAATGTGATATACAAATAAATAAATAATTTGTATAAATAAATGCGTATTTGCAAATATATTTTTGAGATTTGAAAATGTATACAAATAAAATTTATAAATATAAAAATGTGACATACAAATAAATCAAGAATTTTGTATAGATAAACATGTATTTGTAATATATTTTTAAGATTTGAATATAAATATGCTTGATTTTGTATTTGTATTTGTATTGAATTTGCCTATGTGGATTGCTTTTTTGCTTTTGTGTTGATGAGACATTCCTACCAAAAACCAAATGCACAAATAAATGTGACCTATACAATCCCCTGAACAACCAGCAAAGGGCACTGCAGCCAGAGCGGTCTGAGAAATAAAAGAAGAGCAATGTTCATATGTTGTTAATATTCAGTGTTTTATTGTTCATAGTAAATATTGTAAATCTCACTTTCTTTATTTACATGTACATTTTGGGTGTCCCATTCAGTTTAAAAAAACTGTAAAATTCCATTCCGTTTTTTCGAGGTGTTCTGTCATAATGTTTTTAGAATTCTATCGGACATTGTGACTATTGGTATAAGTGTTCCTAAAAAAAGGGACCCAAACACACATACTGTACTGCAGATTTTTACAGCTAAATGTGTATATATCATTCATACACAATTTGGCCCCCCCGACACGTTTTTTTTCTCAATGTGGCCCCCGAGTCAAAATATTTGCCCAGCTCTGATATAGAGGATAACATTTGTACATTTTGCTGTATTGACATAGAAACCACCGACCATGTACTTTTTTAAATGTACTTAAGTTGAGTCATTTTGGAATTATGTTTATGCTTGGTTAAAATCTGTTTTTCCATCATGTCAACATTTGGTATGCTTCTCACAAACAAAACAGAAGAAATCTCATGTAGCTCCACGTTATGCCTTGCAAAGTTCTACATACAGTAAGGTATGTAGAATATAATTGCTTTTAAAAACTGTCCTATTTTGTATCTAAAATCCTCAAAATTATGAAAAAACAAAAATACCTAAACTATTCACTCTTAATCTTTTTTATAAAAAGGCTTTTGATCATTTAGTTTTCATCTTGTCTCTTGGTTTTTACATATAAATTGTAGTTCTTATTTTATGTGTTGTTACTTTTCCCATTTGCATTGACATTTTGAAAATGCGTAATGCCATGTTTGTTTTGTAAATAAAGTTATTTAAAAAAACAAAAACTACCCGTGACAGTGCAATGGCCTTCCATTTCAGAGGAAAAAGAGACGAAGAAGAAGTAATTTCCGTGTGGCATCATGAGGCAAGGTAACTTTATTTATGGAGCACAAGTCGTACACAAGGCAATTCAAAGGGCTTTACAAAATTAAAAGGCAAAATTGAAAATACAATAATCATAATTCAGATTAAAAATGAAATAAAACCATCATAAAAACTAATATAATTCAAATTAAAATCAGTTGTCTTATGCACAATTAAATAAAAGTATTTTCAGCCTGGATTTGAACATTGTCAACATTGAGGCCTGTCTCACATCTTCAGGAAGTCTATTCCAGATTTTAAGAGCATAAAACTGAAACGCAGCCTCACCATGTTTCTTCCTGACTCTGAGCACCATCAGGAGACCACTCCCCGAGCTTCATATGTCTCAAGCGCGTCAGAGATGTGCTTTGGCAACAAGAAGAGCTATTTTTAAAGTCTATTCTCTGAGCAACAGGAAGCCAGTGCAGTGACCTGAGCATTGGACTAATATGGTCATATTTCCTGGTTCTAGTCAGGACTCCAGCAGCAGCATTTTGGATGTACTGCAGCTGCTTTACAGCTCATTTAAAGAGCCCAGTAGAAGGCCATTACAGTAGTCTAACCTGCTGGAGACAAATGCTTGGATTTGTCTTTCTCAGTTGGATTTAGACATTATTCCTCTGATTTTTGCAATGTTTTTCAGGTGAGCTGTTGATATTATTGACTTAATGTGGCTGTTAAAGTTCAAGTCTGAGTCCATTATTACCCCTAGATTTGTAACGTGATGAGTAGTTTCCAGGGGGAGAGTCTCAAGGTGACTAATAATATTGTGTTGCTTCTGTGGGCCAAAGACTAAAACCACACAATCCTGACAGGGATATTCTAGATCTAGACACTTAATGGAGATCCTGAAATGAAAAGGACTCTGAGAGCTGATGTGGAGTTCTGTGAGACAAGTCAAACACATTCAACTGAAGGTTAACTACAAGATGCACAACTTGTGGTTATCAAAGATCTAAAAACACAGACATAATGGGAAGAAAAATGGACCTAAAGCAAAGATAACAAACAACCAAATAACAACAAGCTGTACCCAATAGATTATTTCCCGGACAAGGATAATGCTCACAAGATGGGAGGAGGACCACCCTGTTCAGCCTGTCCTCATCCAGTCCAACGGTCTATTCACAAAAACATGCCAGACTACAATGCCACACACTGAAGAGAAACTTTCAGACAGGTAACATTGTCATGGACATTAATCAAAAAAGGCCAAGTGTGATAACTTATGGAAATCATTTGTTTGTTTGTGTGTACAATGTTGTGTACAAAGGCACATCAAATACTTTTGTGGGAGTGTAAGGAACAACGGTTAAAAACTGTTGTAAATGTCATACTGTTTGTTATGTAATATTTTTAAAGGGCTTTATAAATAAAGTTGGTATGGTATGGTATGGTATATGACTGCTGTTTTGAAGGTTGCACAAGCGCTCAGGTTTTTAGCTTGTACTTTGCTTCAACATACAAGTATTATTATGGTGTGTGTATAAGGTAAGACATATTATCTGGCGTTTTGTTTCACAATATTATGCAAAACCAACTTTTCTTACCTTCTGGTACCTGCTGATCTGTATTTGGGATCTGCATAAGTCCTGAAAAATTCCGCGCGTCCGCCTTCGTAGTATGTGCCGACCCCGTAGTCGATAAGCTTTTTATTTTTCTGTATCTTCTTGTGTTGGGACATTCATCCTCCGCTGTTGCCATTTCTAATATAAAGTAGTGTAAAGTTCTAACTTACAGTATGTCTGCTATGAAAGCGCTAAAACATACCGGTGTAGTGAGTTTACATTATTCACCCAAGGAACTTTAGTTATTAGAGAGTTCCGGTCGGACGTTTTTTCACGGGACACATTTCCGGCGGATGAGGAGATGCTGCTCTGTTATTGATTGAAGTAAAGTCTGAATGTCATTAAAACAGCTAGCTCCATCTTTTGACACTTCTTCCACTCCCGTCCTTGCACGCTACACCGCTACAACAAAGATGACGGGGAGAAGACGCTGTCGGAGGTGAGCCACGTAAATAAGACCGCCCACAAAACGGTGCCCGAAGCGAATGTCAGAAAGCGGCTTGAAGATGATCTGTAAAACATATTCTATGCAACATTTTGACCCAAAAGTGCAAAAACATTAATGTTCGTGTTGGAGGAGTTGTGAATGAATGAAATATGAAATCCGTGCTGCAGTCTGCAGGTGTACCTAATGTTGTGGCCCTGCAGTCATTCACAACTCCTCCAACACGAACATTATTGTTTTTGCACTTTTTGGCTTCTTATTAAACATCTTTTTTAAATAGTTTCAATCTTGCACGTGGAAAGTTTAAGTGTGGGCTTTAGTTGATATAACACTCCCGTCAGGGGGTGCATTCTACGGCGGGAGTGCATTCTCTACCACCAAGAGGCGGGATTACGGCGAGCCTCAGCCAGTGCGTCTTCGCAGCAGTTTTATGATTGCTCAGCACAAGAAATACGTTACACACATACAGTTGTTGACAAAATACACTGTACATTATATACCTCAGCTAACTAAACTATGGAAATGTATAATATAGTTCATATAGCAATACGGTCTCACTGCACAGCAGGCCAGCAGTTAGCCGAGTCCGCAATCCATGTTGAGGCTCAACGCAGTGACGTGCCTCAACTGGCTGCTGATCACAGCAAGTCTCTTCTCAGTATTTGAACGGCAAATGTGAAAATTCAGCGATTTTGAATAAAAATATTCTAAAACTGGTGAAGTTAAATGGAAAATAACTTTATAGTATAATCACTGGATACATATAACAATTTAATTTTTTTTTTTTCTTTTTACATTTTTTTTCTTTCCATGATGGCACGTGAGGCCCCGCCTCACCTGCCTCCAGTGACTGCACGTCACTGATATATGAAATACTTGACTTGGTGAATTCTAGCTGTAAATATACTCCTCCCCTCTTAACCACGCCCCCCAACCCCCACCTCCCAAAATCGGAGGTCTCAAGGTTGGCAAGTATGTTAACTAGTCATTAATAAGTACTTATTAATGCCTTATTCGGCATGGCCTTATTATAACCCTAACCCTCTAACCCTAACCCTAACCCTTACCAAATGACTCTAAATTAAAGGCCTACTGAAAGCCACTACTACCAACCACGCAGTCTGATAGTTTGTATATCAATGATGAAATCTTAACATTGCAACACATGCCAATACAGCTTATAACTTATAAAGTGCAATTTTAAAATTCCTGCCACACTTCCGGTTGAAAAACTCCTTTGGATATGATTTATGCGCTTTACGTCACAAAAGCAACGGAAGTGGTTGTACCCCATCGGACCCGATAGAAAAGCCTCTTGTTTTCTTTGACAAAATTCCACAGTATTCTGAATCTTTTGCAATTTGTTTAATGAACAATGGAGACTGCAAAGAAGAACGTTGTAGGTGGGATCGATCGGTGTCTTAGCGGCTAAGTACAATACTGTTAATATCCGTGATATTTGCATTAGTGTACTGTCTTTAAGGGTTTGGGGAACGCGCATACGCGAGTGAGTTGGCGGAGAACTTGAGTGTGTGTGATCGTGACTTTTGGCTAACAGCAGCTCGTGTATGTGTGTGCGTTACTTTTTGAACTACAACCAGTTACCGCTTGTTAATAAAGCGATTGAGCAATTTGTTTAATGGACAATGGAGACTGCAAATAAGAAAGTTGGAGCCGGTGGAGCAGCGGACTACAGCAACACCAACACCAGGAGGTTGTGTTGTGTTTTGAGCAGGATAACAGACGCACTACGGTGAGTACAGCTTTGGCTTCCAAACATTTGATCGATTGCCCGTACGTGCGTGTCGATATGTGCATGTGACGTACGTAACTTTGGGGAAATATATGTTTCTTGCCGACTCTGATGGCGGCCGGGGTGTCGTCAAAAGCGTACAACGCCCGCCGCCGCATCTAAGTTAGCTACGCAGCTAGGTTAGCTTCTATTTTTTTAGCTTCGCCAAGCAGAATATTATTAATCGTGTATTTACATGTTCATGGTTTAATAGTATTATTGATCTTCTGTCTATCCATCCAGTCAGGGTTTTTTTTATTTAGTTTCTATCTGCATTTGAGACTGATGCTATCGCGTTGGCTACGCAGCTAGGTTAGCTTCTGTTTTTTTAGCTTCGCCAAGCGGAATATTATTAATCGTGTATGTACATGTTCATGGTTTAATAGTATTATTGGTCTTCTGTCGATCCATCCAGTCAGGTTTTTTTTAAAATTTAGTTTCTATCTGCATTTGAGACTGGCGCTATCGCTTTAGCTACGCAGCTAGGTTAGCTTCTGTTTTTTTAGCTTCGCCAAGCGGAATATTATTAATCGTGTATTTACATGTTCATGGTTTAATAGTATTATTGATCTTCTGTCTATCCATCCAGTCAGGTTTTTTTTTATTTAGTTTCTATCTGCATTTGAGACTGATGCTATCGCGTTGGCTACGCAGCTAGGTTAGCTTCTGTTTTTTTTAGCTTCGCCAAGCGGAGTATTATTAATCGTGTATTTACATGTTCATGGTTTAATAGTATTATTGGTCTTCTGTCTATCCATCCAGTCAGTTTTTTTTTTAATTTAGTTTCTATCTGCATTCGAGACTGCTGCTATCAAGTTGGCTACGTAGCTAGGGTAGCTTCTATTTTTTTTTTAGCTTCGCAAAGCTGAATTATTAATCGTGTATTTACATGTTCAGTCACTGTGAATGTCCATTTCGCGTTCTCGACTCTCATTTTCAAGAGGATATAGTATCTAAAATGGTTTAAAATACAAATCTGTGATCCACAATAGAAAAAGGAGAGAGTGTGGAATCCAATGAGCCAGCTTGTACCTAAGTTACGGTCAGAGCGAAAAAAGATACGTCCATCACTGCCTTTCAAGTCATTCACTGTAACGTTCCTCATCTATGAATCTTTCATCCTCGCTCAAATTAATGGTGTAATCATCACTTTCTCGGTCCGAATCTCTCTCACTCCATTGTAAACAACGGGAATTGTGAGCAGCACTACCGCTTGTGACGTCACGCTACTTCCGGTACAGGCAAGGCTTTTTTTTTATCAGCGAGCAAAAGTTGCGAACTTTATCGTCGATTTTCTCTACTAAATCCTTTCAGCAAAAATATGGCAATATCGCGAAATGATCAAGTATGACACATAGAATGGATCTGCTATTCCCGTTTAAATAAAAAAAATTCATTTCAGTAGGCCTTTAAGTCTTTGTTACTTAGAATATATTCCCCATACTAAAGTGTTACCAAAAACATATAACTTTGTCTTGAATTTGAAATTTTTTTTTTTATTTTTCACTAAAGAAGGGTTCGGTGAATGCGCATATGAAACTGGTGGGGTTCGGTACCTCCAACAAGGTTAAGAACCACTGTCCTAATGCCATGTAAAGCCTTAATTATTTTGCAAAAATCCATTTTATGACTTAATGCTTTTTATTGACCGCGGAAACCCTGCAGCAGTACCATGGTAACATGCCAATAATAAATGCCTCCAGTTTGCATTAGTGAAATACCAACACTTACCGCACTTAGGTGTTCAACTGCTAAATAAACTATACAAGCTAGCATGCTAATGTTAACATGCTAAAATATGAACTCTAGCATGCGTCAAGAACCAAAATATATTAGTCTGAAAAATGTGTTTAAAATGCTAGCCTCCTAACCTTGGCATACATCAAGTAGCAAAGTATGACACTGCATGGTATATGACTACAAGATATGCTAAATAAAATTTAAAAAAAGGTAGCCTATTAAGGATAGCATGCTAACAGGTATCAATCGTCAAGTTACAAAATATTAGACGTAATGCACAGGGAGGACGGAAGTTAGCCGTATACGGCGTTATTTTGTCGGAGCCGGATTCTTAATATTTTTTGTATAACTATTTATTAGTACTTTTGTGTTGTTTATTATCAATGTGTAAAGACATATAAAGTGACTGTAATTCTTTAATTCGTATTTAAATGATTTTTTTTCTTGTACGCTATAACCGCTAAACAGCAGTTTGATGACGTCACTTCCGCCAGGGATTTTGCTGTTGGTTGACTTCCGGTACTCGCCTGTGAGCAATGTTGCTCTTCTCTGTTGTTAATTTGTTGCCATCCGACACGAAGCAGGGTAGAAGCAATGCCGTACGTTTTCTTCAACAAGTTAAGTATATGTCAGACTTGTAAAAAAAAAAAAAAGGGTTAAAGAAGTGTTAGTGCCATGACATGTTTAATATAATTGTCAAATTAGATTCAACGTGTTCAAGTCATTATGATGGGCGGGAGTCGCCCTCTGCTGGACACTTTGGGACATCACAGTTCCATTTTATATATGAAAAAAATGTTTCAGAATCAGAAATACTTTAATAATCCCAGAGGGGAATTTGAGATTTTCAGCACAATCCCATTCAAGAGCAGACAAACATTACAAAAAATGCAGTCTAAGCCTGAGCCCCTGGAGAGGGCGTCCAGACTGAGGCCAAGGAAAATAAAATAAAACCTCATAGCCATACTACACATAAGCATGTGTGTAAGAGGGAAACATCAAACATCGCAAAGGACATTAAATACATTAAAAGAGCAGAGCTCTTGCAACTAGCTATTTCTACATACAGCTACAAAAGTAAAACAAAAAAAAACATACACTGTGGTGGCTTCTGCGGTGTTCCACGCCATCGTCTGCTGGGGTGGGGGGAGTATGGCCACAGACAAGAACAGACCCAACAAAGCAATCAAGAGAGCCAACTCAACCCTCAGCCGCCCAATAACTCTCGGCCAGTGTCCAGTCCGCATGGATGAGCGAGGATGCGTCTCAGGAGACCGAGGTGTTTGATACCTGCTCATTCAGTCAAGACACTGTGAAGCTTGTCCGTCTAGGCGCTCAGCGCCAACTCCACAGCCCTGTCTCTTCATCCGCATCTCCTCCAGTCTCTCCTAACGGACTCTGGTGTGGCAGAGAGCCAGCAGCTGGTCTCCATGGCCAAAAGGCTCCCGGGAGGCAGATCCAGAAGTTCCGAAAAAAGCACAGCAGAAGTCACGAAAGTGCCACCCCTTGTCACACAGTCCCAAAGGGTTCCGAACCAAAAGGCAAAAAAAACAAACACATGAAAACCAGAGGGAAACATCAGGAACACAAAAGGATGACACAAGAGCACAGAGCTCCTGCCACCAGCAGCCACTACAGCAGCGCCATCTTGGGAAAAATAAAACATGTATATATGATACAACATGGTACAAACATATAAAAAAATATGTTTGTACTATTTATTTGAGAAAACTGAGTTACTATGCAAATATAAACAGAAACAATGTATCTCTTTTTTTTTTAAAGTTTTTCACCGTCATGTCTATGAAGAAATGTTACAAGCAAATGATCAAGCTTAAAACAACGTTATCTTCATTGACTCCGGTTCGGCTCCGTGTTGAGTCGCGTTTCTACACGGAAGTCAAAGAGAAAAGTTCTGGATTTTTTAAGTTACCGACATGGCGACAAGTGACAGTGGGAGCGGCAATACGTCAGGATCCTCAGCAAGTCATACCAAAGACTATAAAAATGGGACCCGTTACCTCCCTGCTTGGCACTCAGCATCAATGGTTGGAATTGGGGGTTAAATCACCAAAATGATTCCAGAGCGTGGCCACCGCTGCTGCTCACTGCTCCCCTCTCCTCCCAGGGGGTGAAACAAGAGGATGGGTCAAATTCAGAGGGTAATTTCACCACACCTAGTGTGTGTGTGACTATCAGTGGTACTTTAACTTTAAGTTCTTGTCAGGGCTAAAGCAAAATCCGCCGAAGTACGCGCATTGTACGCTACCCAAGAAGCTAAGCTAAACAGGGAAGAGACTGAAGTCAAAATGGAAATCGTCCATCAGATTGCCAGATGGAAAAGCATGACTCATCACTGCAGAGAACGCGTCTCCACTGCTCTAGAGTCCAGTGGCGACGTGCTTTACACCACTGCATCCGACGCTTTGCATTGGACTTGGTGATGTATGGCTTAGATGCAGCTGCTCGGCCATGGAAACCCATTCCATGAAGCTCTCTGCGTACTGTACATGGGCTAATTGAAAGGTCACATGAAGTTTGGAGCTCTGTAGCAACTGACTGTGCAGAAAGTCTTTGCACTATGCGCTTCAACATCCGCTGACCCCTCTCTTGTCAGTTTACGTGGCCTACCACTTGGTGGCTGAGTTGCTGTTGTTCTCAAACTCTTCAATTTTCTTATAATAAAGCCGACAGTTGACTTTGGAATATTTAGGAGTGAGGAAATTTCACGGCTGGATTTGTTGCACAGGTGGCATCCTATGACAGTTCCAGGCTGGAAATCACTGAGCTCCTGAGAGCGGCCCATTCTTTCACAAATGTTTGTCTCCATGCCTAAGTGCTTGATTTTATACACCTGTGGCCGGGCCAAGTGATTAGGACACCTGATTCTGATCATTTGGATGGGTGACCAAATACTATTGGCAATATAGTGTATGTAAACCATCCCGGACTGGCTCTATACAAAGCATGCAAGAGATTGCGTGAGTGTTATGCTGCCCATGGAATCATCAAAAAATCACTCTTCGATCGGCTAGACCAGTGGTTCTCAAATGGGGGTACACGTACCCCTGGGGGTACTTGAAGGTATGCCAAGGGGTACGTGAGATTTTTTTTAAATATTCTAAAAATAGCAACAATTCAAAAATCCTTTATAAATATATTTATTGAATAATACTTCAACAAAATATGAATGTAAGTTCATAAACTGAACATCAAATCAAGTAGGCTATTCCATTCATTACCATAAACCCAGAGTTTCCCCCATGCCATGATGGTTTGACCCTCACTAAAATGTCTGTCAAAAAGAACTGTGAAAAGAAATGCAACAATGCAATATTCAGTGTTGACAGCTATATTTTTTGTGGACATGTTCCATAAATATTGATGTTAAAGATTTATTTTTGTGTGAAGAAATGTTTAGAATTAAGTTCATGAATCCAGATGGATCTCTATTACAATCCCCAAAGAGGGCACTTTAAGTTGATGATTACTTCTATGTGTAGAAATCTTTATTTATAATTGAATCACTTGTTTTATTTTTCAACAAGTTTTTAGTTATTTTTATATCTTTTTTTCCAAATAGTTCAAGAAAGACCACTACAAATTAGCAATATTTTGCACTGTTATACAATTTAATAAATCAGAAACTGATGACATAGTCCATCCATCCATCCATCTTCAACCGCTTATCCGGAATCGGGTCGCGGGGACAGCAGCTCCAGCAAAGACCCCCAGACTTCCCTCTCCAGAGCAACATTTGCGACTTCCTCCTGGGGAATCCCGAAGCGTTCCCAGGCCAGAGAGGAGATGTAATCCCCCCATCTGGTCCTTGGCCTGCCGGGGGGCCTCCTCCCAGTGGGACGTGCAACAAGGACCTCCCTAGGGAGACGCTCGTGAGGCATCCGCACGAGATGCCCGAACCACCTAAGCTGGCTCCTTTCCAAGCGAAGGAGCAGCGGCTCTACTCCGAGTCTCTCTCGGGTGACTGCACTTCTCACCCTATCTCTAAGGGAGATGCCAGCCACCCTTCTGAGGAAACTCATTTCGGCCGCTTGTATCCGCGATCTTATTCTTTCGGTCATTACCCACACTTCATGACCATAGGTGAGAGTAGGAATGTAGATAGCTCGGTAGACCGAGAGCTTTGCCTTCTGACTCAGCTCCCGTTTCGTCACAACAGTGCGGCAGAGAGACTGCAATACTGCCCCAGCTGCTCCGATTCTCCGGCTGATTTCCTTCTCCATCTTTCCCTCACTCGTGAACAAGACCCCGAGATACTTAAACTCCTCCACCTGGGACAGAGTCCTGTCCCCTACCCGGACTGTACAAACCATCGGTTTCCTGCTGAGAACCATGGCCTCAGATTTGGAGATGCTGATCCTCATTCCAGCCGCTGAACACTCGGCTGCGAACCGATCCAGTGAGAGCTGAAGGTCACGAACCGAAGGTGCCATCAGGACCACATCATCTGCAAACAGCAGTGACGCAACCTTTAGCCCCCCGAGACGTATACCCTCTCCGCCATGGCCACGACTCCGCCTAGAAATCCTGTCCATGAAAATCACAAACAGGATAGGTGACAGAGCGCAGCCCTGGCGGAGACCAACCCCCACTGGAAACGGATCCGACTTACATCCAAGCACCCGGACACAACTCTCGCTTTGGTTGTACAGAGATTGGATGGCCCTCAGCAGGGTTCCCCTCACTCCGTGCTCCCTCAGCACCTCCCACAAGATCTCCCGAGGGACGCGGTCATACGCCTTCTCCAAATCCACAAAACACATGTAGACTGGATAGGCATACTCCCAGGCCCTCTCCAGGATTCCCGCAAGCGTAAAGAGTTGGTCAGTTGTTCCACGACCAGGACGGAATCCACATTGCTCCTCTTGAATCTGAGGTTCGACTATCGGCCGGACCCTCCTTTCCAGTACCTTGGCGTAAACTTTCCCAGGGAGGCTGAGTAGTGTGATACCCCTGTAATTAGCACACACCCTCTGGTCCCCCTTTTTGAAAAGGGGAACCACCACCCCAGTCTGCCACTCCCTCGGCACTGTCCCAGACTTCCACGCAATGTTGAAAAGGCGTATCAACCAAGACAGCCCATCAACACCCAGAGCCTTCAGCATTTCTGGACGGATCTCGTCAACCCCCGGAGCTTTGCCACTGTGGAGTTGTTTAACTACCTCAGTGACTTCACCCCGAGAGATCGACGTCGATCCCCCATCATCCTCAGGCCCTGCTCCTATCAGGGAGGGTGTGTCTGATGTATTTGGGTTCAGGAGTTCCTCAAAGTGCTCTTTCCAACGCCCTACGACTTCCTCACTTGAAGTCAGCAAAGTCCCATCCTTGCCGTACACAGCTTGGATGGTTCCCTGCTTCCCCCTCCTGAGGTGCCGTATGGTCTTCCAGAACAGCTTTGGTGCCGCCCGATAGTCCTTCTCCATGGATTCCCCGAACTGCTCCCACACCCTCTGCTTAGCCTCGTCCACAGCCACGGCCGCTGCCCTTCGGGCCCGTCGGTACCTTGCAACTGCCTCCGGAGTCCCCTGGGATAACATACCCCGGTAGGACTCCTTCTTCAGTCGGACGGCTTCCCTGACCACCACTGTCCACCAGGGTGTTCGAGGGTTACCGCCCCTTGAGGCACCTAAGACCTTCTGGCCACAGCTCGCAGCTGCAGCTTTAGCAATAGAGGCTTTGAACACTGCCCATTCCTGTTCAATGTCCCCAACCTCCACAGGGATCAATCAATCAATCAATCAATCAATGTTTATTTATATAGCCCTAAATCACAAGTGTCTCAAAGGGCTGTACAAGCCACAACGACATCCTCGGTGTCGAGTGGGTCTGACATAATATTGTGAAAGTCCAACACATCAGCGAAAGTCCAGTCCATGGTGGGGCCAGCGGGAACCATCCCGAGCGGAGACGGGTCAGCAGCGTAGAGATGTCCCCATCTGATGGACAGGCTAGCGGTCCACCCCGGAGCAGAGTAGAAAAGAAAAGAAAAGAAACGGCAGATCAACTGGTCTAAAAAGGGAGTCTATTTAAAGGCTAGAGTATACAAATGAGTTTTAAGATGAGAGGGATGGTAGAGAAGTCCCGCCGGAGGTGGGAGTTGAAGTCCTTCCGGACAGAGGACTCCTCCAAACGTTCCCAGTTCACCCGCACTACACGCTTGGGTTTGCCAGGTCTGTCCAGAGGTTTCCCCCGCCATCTAACCCAACTCACCACCAGATGGTGATCAGTTGACAGTTCAGCCCCTCTCTTCACCCGAGTGTCCAAAACATACGGCCTCAGATCAGCTGATACGATTACAAAATCGATCATTGATCTTTGGCCTAGGGTGCTCTGGTACCAGGTACACCTATGAGCATCCTTATGCTTGAACATGGTGTTTGTTATCGCAAGTCCGTGACTAGCACAGAAGTCCAATAACAATCCACCACTCAGGTTCAGATCAGGGAGACCGTTCCTCCCAATCACGCCAGTCCAAGTATCACTGTCATTGCCCACGTGCGCGTTGAAGTCCCCCAGCAAGACTATGGAATCCCCTGCCGGTGCCCCATACAGGACCCCATGCAAGGTATCCAAGAAGGCTGAATACTCTGAACTCCTGTTTGGTGCGTATGCACAAACAACAGTCAGAGTTTTCCCCCCTCCAACCCTAAGGCGAAGGGAGGCGACCCTCTTGTCCACTGGGGTGAACTCCAACGTACAGGCACTCAGCCGGGGACTCGTGAGTATCCCCACACCCGCCTGTGCCCTCACGCCCTGAGCAACTCCAGAAGTGAACAAGGTCCATCCCTTGTCCAGGAGTGTGGTTTCAGAGCCCTTGCTATGCGTAGAGGTAAGCCCCACCAGATCCAACCGGTAGCGCTCCACCTCTCGCACCAGCTCAGGCTCCTTCCCCACCAGCGTAGAGACGTTCCACGTCCCGAAAGTCAGCCTCTGCTGCCCCGAATTGGTCCGTCTGGAGCCTCCACTTTCACTGCCATCCACTTGGCAGCGCACCCGACCCCACTGGTTCCGACCGCGGGTGGTGGGCCCACGTGGCAGAGAAGATGGTGTGTCCACGTAGCTTCTTCGGGCTGTGCCCGGCCGGGCTCCGTGGCAAGCCCGGCCACCAGGCGCTCGCTGACGAGCCCTACCTCCGGGCCTAGCTCCGGAGGAGGGCCCCGGGCTTCCTCCGGGCCGGGTAACGCATCCTCTTTTAGTGTAGTTCATGGGGGGTATCGTAACCCTGATGGGGGGGGCATTCGGGTACTACACCTTGCCCAAGGGTGACCCGGAACTATGCAAGGCAGGGGCGTTCAACTCCCTGAGGCTTAATACAAGCCCACATACCTATGATGACATAGTGCTGTATTTTACTTCTTTATCTCTTTTTTTCAACCAAAAATGCTTTGCTCTGATTAGGGGGTACTTGAATTAAAAAAATATTCACAGGGGGTACATCACTAAAAAAAAGGTTGAGAACCACTTGGCTAGACAATTACCTCGACATTTTGAATAATACAACTCTAAGTTACGTGAACTGGGAGACTTGTTCATGGAAATTCAAGGAGGACGGCTATGTCATCGACCTCTCACGTCTCTTCTACCTTCGTGCTCACTTCTACAAGCAACAGTTCACCTTCCGCATGTTTAGCTTCAACAAATAAGGTTGTGAATCCTCATTTGTCCAAAAGTAGTCGTCTACGTTGTCTGTTACCAAATCTGGCAGGATTAGAAAACACTCACGACTTTGTATCCGGAAGTAGGAACATGTTTGATGACAGAAGTCAGATGTGCGCTGTATAATTAGTTCCGCTGTCGTGCGAAATTCTGTATCCCTGAAATATTTTGGGTCCCCTGCCACGCGAGCGTGCACGGGGGCGGAGCTCTGTTCCTTGTTCAGACAGCGGCAGCACTTCCGTGTTATTAGCGATGTCAATGATACAACATGTGGATTATTACGATCATGCTTTGATTGTCAAAAATGTTGTTGGTGTAACATGCGACATTCCTATTTGAATACATGTTTTTGATCATCCATACATGTTGTGTTGTACTTGTATTCAAGCTTCCTTATTGTTTACGGTGTCATCCTGCAGAGGAGTTGGTCAGCCTGCTATTTTCTGCAAATTACATTAATAACATCCTGTCATTTGGTTTATTATTTATTTCATCTTCTGATATATTATAAAATAACACCAATATAGTGGGAACAAACACTACAGAGTAGACTCAATTCCATGTTTAAAAAGAAACATGTATTTTATGCCAGAAACTATGTGTCCCACGTTTTTGATTGATTGATTGAAACTTTTATTAGTAGGTTGCACAGTGAAGTACATATTCCGTACAATTGACCACTAAATGGTATCACCCAAATAAGTTGTTCAACTTGTTTAAGTTGGGGTCCACTTAAATTGATTCATGATACAGATATATACTATTATCATAATACAGTCATCACACAAGATAATCATCAGAGTATATACATTGAATTATTTACATTATTTACAATCTGGGGTGTGGGATATGGAGGGGGGGCGGGGGGTTAGGTTTGGTTGGTAACAACACTTCAGTCATCAACAATTGCATCATCAGAGAAATGGACATTGGAACAATGTAGGACTGACTTGGTAGGATATCTACAGCAAGTAGTGGACACAGAGAGAGAGATCAGAAAGTATAAGAAAAAGTGTCTACATTTGATTATTTACATTTGATTATTTACAATCCGAAGAGGTATGATGATGACGGGAGGGTGTTAGTTTAGGGTTGAAGTTGCCTGGAGGTGTTCTTTTAGTGGGGTTTTGAAGGAGGATAGACATGCACTTTCTTTTACACCTGTTGGGAGTACATTCCATATTGATGTGGCATAGAAGGAGAATGAGTTAAAGGCCTACCGAAACCCACTACTACTGACCACGCAGTGTGATAGTTTATATATCAATGATGAAATCTTAACATTGCAACACATGCCAACACGGCCGGGTTAACTTATAAAGTGCAATTTTAAATTTCCCACTAAACTTCTGGTTGAAAGCGTCTATGTATGATGACGTATGCGCGTGACGTCAATCGTTGAACTGGAAGTATTGGTACCCCATTGAATCCAATACAAAAAGCTCTGTTTTCATCTAAAAATTCCACAGTATTCTGGACATCTGTGTTGGTGAATCTTTTGCAATTTGTTTAATGAACAATGAAGACTGCAAAGAAAAAAGTTGTAGGTGGGATCGGTGTATTAGCGGCGGACTACAGCAACACAACCAGGAGGACTTTGAGATGGATAGCAGACGAGCTAGCCGCCGACCTCACCGTGACTTCCTCTGTCTACGGGCCGCCGACCGCATCTATGATCGTCGCTCCGTCGATCGCTGAAACGCAGGTGAGCACGGGTGTTGATGAGCAGATGAGGGCTGGCGTAGGTGGATAGCTAATGTTTTTAGCATAGCTCTGTAGGGGTCCCGTTGCTAAGTTAGCTTCAATGGCGTCGTTAGCAACAGCATTGTTAAGCTTCGCCAGGCTGGAAAGCATTAACCGTGTATTTACATGTCCATGGTTTAATAGTATTGTTGATTTTCTGTCCATCCTTCCAGTCAGGGGTTTATTTATTTTGTTTCTATCTGCATTTAAGCCTGATGTGCTATCACGTTAGCTCCGTAGCTAAAGAGCTTCGCCGATGTATTGTCGTGGAGATAAAAGTCACTGTGAATGTCCATTTCGCATTCTCGACTCTCATTTTCAAGAGAATATAGTATCCGAGGTGGTTTAAAATACAAATCCTTGATCCACAATAGAAAAAGGAGAAAGTGTGGCATCTAAGGCTGCAGCTAACGATTATTTTTCTATCGATTAATCTATAGATTATTTTTTTTGATTAATCGGTTAATCTATAGATTATTTTTTTTTCGATTAATCTATAGATTATTTTTCCTTTTACCGATTTTTTATTTATTCAAAATGAAGATGAAAAAATAAATGTAGGCCAGTTTTTTCAAAAGGCATGGCTTTTATTTACAAAAAAAAAGAAGTATGGCCACTCAGTCAACATTGACAACAACATGACTAAATATTCTGTAACAATGTAAACATTTAAAACTTTTAACATTTAACAAAATTAAAAGTAGCTTATTTGCTTTTTAATGTGCAAATATAAAAGTCAACATCCAGTGCAAATCTTAATATTCTGCAATAGTATAAGCATTTCAAAAGTAAAAGTATTGCTTATTTTGCTTTAAAATGTGCAAAAATAAAGATAAACATCCAATACAAAAAAGTGCAAAACGAAATATTCTGTAACAACAGTGTAAACATTTCAACAAAAGTGAAAGTATTGCTTATTTGCTAAAATGTGCAAAAATAAAGATAAACATCCAATACAAAAAAGTGCCAATCTAAATATTGTGGAGCACTGTAAACATTAAGTATTGCTTTTAAAATGTGCAAAATAAACATCCAGTCCAACACAGTACACAATAACCAATTCTACTCATTCCAGTGAGTGTCTAACAGTTGTAATGAAGAAAGGTTAGCATGTCTACATGCTCTGGTTCTTTTCTTGTTTACAATATTCCCAGCAGCTGAAAATAGGTGCTCAGAAGGGGTCGATGTGGCTGGAACTGAGAGGTAATTAGCCTTCACCTCAAGCCAGGACTGCGAGTGAGCTGAGCTGCAGTTTATATTTCTAGAAGGTCAACGGGCTCATAGTGATGTTACTAGTAGTTGACTGGGAGGTGTTTATTATCATTTGGGTAGAGTCCGCTGCCTGATGCTCACCTGCTAAACACCTATCTGCTCGACGCTGAAGCGCTGACTACATGCGCTCTGAATACGCACTGCTGATTGGCTGTTAATGCTCTGAATACGCACTGCTGATTGGCTGATAATGCTTTGTGTGTACCAATCAGATGGTTGTGTGGGTGGGACAATGCTGCATGCTGAGACAGAAGCAGAAGGAGCAAAGCAGCTTGTTAACACTTTAGCTTAGAAACTCGTTCTGTACACCCCCGTACCGAACCGAAAGCCCCGTACCGAAACGGTTCCATACAAAACACGTACCGTTACACCCCTAGCAGATACAAATGACACATTCATGTTTTTGTGTAATGATGACAACGTATACTCGCGCGGACGATTGACTAGTTGATGGTTTTCTTTTCAAATGTTCGTTCATAGCCGTTGTGCTGCTAGGGACGGCGTGGCGAAGTTGGTAGAGTGGCTGTGCCAGCAATCGGAGTGTTGCTGGTTACTGGGGTTCATTTCCCACCTTCTACCTTCCTAGTCACGTCCGTTGTGTCCTTGGGCAAGACACTTCACCCTTTGCCTCTGATGGCTGCTGGTTAGCGCCTTGCATGGCAGCTCCCGCCATCAGTGTGTGAATGTGTGTGTGAATGGGTAAATGTGGAAATACTGTCAAAGCGCTTTGAGTACCTTGAAGGTAGAAAAGCGCTATACAAGTATAACCCATTTATCATTTATCATTTATCTATGATAGGCCATTTCCGCTCGACACAGTGTGCATACAACAACATTATTAGGCCGTTTATTGAAATACTCCCACACTTTTGACGACTTTTGGCGTGCTTTTTCCCCCTCGCTCGCACCGCTCGCATCGTCTGATTTGATCGTCTGCTTTGCGCTTCGCCATGACGGTAGTGTGACGTAAATATGCGACGCGTCGACGCACAAAAACGGCGTCGACGTATTTACATAACCGATGACGTCGACTACGTCGACGCGTCGTTTCAGCCTTAGTGGAATCCAATGAACCCTTGTACCTAAGTTACGGTCAGAGCGAAAAAAGATACGTCCTGCACTACACTCTAGTCCTTCACTCTCACGTTCCTCATCCACAAATCTTTTATCCTCGCTCAAATTAATGGGGTAATCGTCGCTTTCTCTGGCCGTTCACCTCTACCACCTGTTTCCTCCCTTCCAAGTAAGATTGCATCCAGCTCGATGAGGTTTTATCAAATCCGATTGCTTTGAGCTTATCCAACAGTATAATGTGGTTAACAGTGTCAAAGGCCTTCCAAAGGTCCAGCATGACCATGCCGCAGTATTTGCCCGCGTCCACCTCATGTTTGATGTGGTCGGTCAGATAGAGAAGGCATGTGTCAGTGGAGTAGTTA
Source organism: Entelurus aequoreus (assembly GCF_033978785.1). Classification (NCBI taxonomy): domain Eukaryota; kingdom Metazoa; phylum Chordata; class Actinopteri; order Syngnathiformes; family Syngnathidae; genus Entelurus; species Entelurus aequoreus. The sequence goes on along the minus strand of NC_084746.1, from coordinate 34,477,816 downwards.
GTTCTGAAGCCGGATTGGAATTTGTACATGAGTTTATTGGTGGCAAGGTAACTATCGACCTGTTCATAAACAATTTTTTCCATTACTTTTGAAGTTGAACTGAGAATAGAAACAGGTCGGTAATTGCCAGGTTCTAATTTGCTTCCTTTTTTGAAAAGGGGGGTTACTCTTGCTATTTTGAAATCTTTTGGTATTTAGCCTTGTGTAATTGAGAGGTTTATTATGTGTGTGATGATTGGGGCAAAGGTCGTGACAGAGTCCCTGAGGAATCTGGAGGGGATATTATCAAGGCCGGTGGCCTTGTTTGGGTGGAGCGCGCTCAATTTTTTAAGCACCTCGTCAGCTGAGACCATTTCTAATTTGAAATCGTTGTTGGATACTCCTAGCTTTCTGTAGAAGGCTTTAATGTGTTCTACACCAAAGCGACCAGAGTGGTGGGACAGCTTGTTGACTAGAGTTGCGGCTATGCTGGTGAAAAAGGTGTTAAGTCTGTCCCCAGTATGTACTAACATCATGTGGATTTTATGTACAAACTTGGCATTGTACAATACTTGTGAATTTGAACTCATTTTATTCATTACAAAAAGTTAGTAAGGGATATTTAATGTATCAGCATATTTCTGTGCTGCAATAAAATGCGTCCCCCCCCCACTCCTCTATTTTCCTCAATTGATGTACTAATAACATCATGTGTTTTATTCTGTAAATACTTAGCATCAATTTGGACTTATGTTATTAATCACATAAAACGTTAGTAGGGGATACATCCTATTTATAATCATTGACGTCACTAATAACACGGAAGTGCTGCCGCTGTCTAAACAAGCCCCAGAGCTCCGCCCCCATGCGCGCCCCCGCGGCGGGGGATACAAAATATTTCAGGGATACAGAATTTTGCGCTGTGCATAAAATGACCAAAATACGGGAAATATTGAAAATATTACATATTGTTATGATCGTGTCTGTTACTACATTGTATATATACTTGCAGTGTGTATATTGAACATATTAAATATTGTTATGAATGTGTCTGTTACTACATTATATATATACTGTACTTGCAGTGTGTAGAAACGTCGACTCAACACCAAAGCCAAACCGGAGTCAATGAAGATAACGTCGTTGTAAGCTTGACCATTTACTTGTGACATTTATTCATAGACGTGACGGTGAAAAACTGAAAAAATAAAGAGATACAAACATTAGGGGTGTGGGAAAAAATCGATTCGAATTCGAATCGCAATTCTCACGTTGTGCGATTCAGAATCGATTCTCTTTTTTTTTTTAAATCGTTGTTTTTTTAATTTATTTTTATGTTTTATTAATCAATCCAACAAAACAATACACAGCAATATCATAACAATGCAATCCAATTCCAAAACCAAACCCGACCCAGCAACACTCAGAACTGCAATAAACAGAGCAATTGAGAGGAGACACAAACACGACACAGAACAAACCAAAAGTAGTGAAACAAAAATGAATATTATCAACAACAGTATCAATATTAGTTACAATTTCAACATAGCAGTCATTAAAAATCCCTCATTGACATTATATTAGACATTTATAAAAAAAAATACAAAAAATTACAATAGTGTCACAGTGGCTTACACTTGCATCGCATCTCATAAGCTTGACAACACACTGTGTCCAATATTTTCACAAAGATAAAATAAGTCATATTTTTGGTTCATTTAATAGTTAAAACAAATTTACATTATTGCAATCAGTTGATAAAACATTGTCCTTTACAATTATAAAAGCTTTTTACAAAAATCTACTACTCTGCTTGCATGTCAGCAGACTGGGGTAGATCCTGCTGAAATCCTATGTATTGAATGAATAGAGAATCCTTTTGAATCGGGAAAATATCGTTTTTGAATCATAAATCGCGTTGAATCGAGAAAAAAAATCGATTTTGAATCGAATCGTGACCCCAAGAATCGATATTGAATACAATCGTGGGACACCCAAAGATTCGTAGCCCTAATGCCTCTGTACATATTTGTCTACTATGACATCCAACATGTAACTGTAATGTCCCAAAATGTCCCGCAGAGGGAGACTTCGTCTGCCTGAATGACTTGAACACGTTGTATCTAATTCGACAATTCTATTCAACATATCGGCACTATTACACTTTTTTAACATTTGTCGGACATGTTCTCAACTTATTAAAGACAACTTAGGGCTTTGCTTCTACGCTGCTTTGTGTAGGATGGCAACAGAGATTATTACCGAGGACAGCAACATGTACGACTTGCTTTCCGACGAATGCCGGAAGTCAACCAACAGGAAGTAATTGAGCAAAAGTGACGTCATCCAACTGCTGTTTACCTATTATAGCATACAAGGAATAAAAACAAATTTATCTCCAAATTAAAACATTGCAGTCACTATATATGTCTTGGCACATTGTGTAAACAATACAAAAGTATTATCAAGTAATTATGTAAATAATAATAATTGACTTCAGGACAACACAAGGGTTTTGAAGTTGTTTTAGAGGGCTTTGAAGGCTACAACGGTGACTCCACTAGCCACATCTTACAAGTGTTTTTAATTAAAAAAATTTAATCCTAAAATATAAAAATAAATGTTTTCTTGTCTCTCATAATGATTGTGAACGATAGGCAAAATTCCCCTTTAACTGCAGATTTATCACAGTGTTGTGTCATTTTTGCAGTGAAGCTAGACTCAATACCGCACCTTATGAGCTTAATTGGTTAATCGACGGAGATCTTAACTCAAAACACTTGCATCTTAAATCAACGTCTCTTTCACGCTCACACGCTCCCTTTCCATGATTGGAAAACAAAGGTATGTCCATATCTAGCTATTAGCAAATGCTGATCTTACGGGGTTCACTGGGACATTCACTATATGCCAACTAATGGCGGGGATGCTTGGAACTCAAAATTGTGTGTGCAATTTAAAGCACAAAAATTAGCCCAGACATAGCTCTTATCTCAAAACACTCTTATGTTCAGTACAGCTAGACTTACCTATACAGTGCATTTGTAAAGTATTCACAGCACTTCACTCTTTCCACATTTTATGTCAAAGCCTTATTACAAAATGGAATAAATTCATGTTTGTCCTCAAAATTCTACAGACAATACCCCATAATAATGTGACTTTCTTTTTTTTTGCAAATGTATTACAACTAAACCACCAATCATCTAATCAAAATCTGCTGTGAATACATATGTACATTTGAATTTTGTTTAAATAAATTTGCAAAAGTAAAAAAAAAAAACTTTTCACATTGTCATTATGGAATAAGACTGTAACATAACAAAATGTGGAAAAAGAGAAAGTTATTTTTGCAATATTAGAAATATTTGTGCAATGAAAAATTATACAAAGGACAAGCATTGAGAAATGGGGGTTTAATTGGCATTATGTATCCTTTACATGGCATTCCGTATTCCAAAAGTGACCCAAAAAAACCAACCAAAAACGCTTTGAAATCTGTAAATGTTCCGAAAAGTTACTGAGGTCATTTTCCTTATTTAAATCCAGCTAAAACGGGAAAACCTCGTGCACCTGTTGTGTATTGCGTTGATATATTAATTCATACCGTGTTGAACTACATCAATTAAAACAAATAAAATAATATAAAAATAGCCCACTTTTTAACATCAGTGAGGCATCAGACTGATTTTGCAACTTTTAATCAAGGTTATCTCGCCATCGCTGATGAGGAAACGGATCATTTTTAATCTTAATCCAAGTAAATTGGTAAAAATGAGTATTTGAATACTCTAGAAGGAAAAAGAGACAGTGGGCTTCTTAACAGTGCAAGTTATTTTACTTGTGATGAGTATTCATAACTAGTGGATTGGCTCAGTGGAGACAACAGCAAAGAAAGAAAGAAAAGAGTTGAAGCATTCTGTAGGTGCATCCCTTTCTTTGTAAACCAGGGCTATATTGCTTATAAAAAGAATATGAGTTTAAAAGGTAACATGTCATAAACTGCAGGTTAAGAGGATCCATACTACTGTAATCATTGGAGATAGAAAATAACACAAAAGGCATGTCTTAGTATTAATTCACATCTCCATTCAAACAGCCTATCAAAAAAAAAAATACATACAAAACATGTCAGCTGCAGTTTTTACATTACATGTACATCATTCTGACACAAGTGAAGGACATTTGGCTGAAAGTGATTCTTCCGAGTTGTTCCGTATAAACAATATGTACATTTCGAGAGCGGGGGGGTGGGGGGGGGGAACGCCCTCTTGATTCACAGTAAGCGATTGGATGACAACAGTGAGAATTGCACATAGGGAAGAACAGAAGTCAGGTACACGGATCCAACTCCAGAGGGCGCTCTAGCATTGGGGAGGTAAAAAAAAAAAGAGAAAGAAGTGGCGTAAACTATTGCACATTTAAATGGATCCCGTGGCGGATGAGATCACGACACGGCGTTCCCTTGGGAGTGACGTTGCCATTGAGAAGGACTTTGACACTGAGGAAATGTTCCGTCACTCTCTGAAGACTTAAAAAAAAACAAAATAAAAATGAGCACCTGCCTGAGAGCTCAGCCTGGAGAACTTTGGAAGTCAAGCTAGTTCCACAAAAGGGGCGAGGATGAGGTACGGCAGATCAACTGGAGTCATCGTTATGTGCTACTACAGTGGGTGGGTGTTTTTATTTGGGGTGGGGGCATTTCTGAAAACATGGCCTTACTGAAGAAAGTGGGCACCGTTTGACTGTCCAGCACTTAAGGTTGTACACCTGCTTGGTCGACTATGGTCTGTGGAACCTGAAACAAGACAAGAAGGAAAGCCGTTTAAAAACACTTCAGTTTCAGTTTCAGTTTCAATTGACTCCTGCAAACACGACACACATGTTCTGGTCATGTCCCTGTCTGAAAACCTACTGGATTAATATTTTTAAACATCTTGCAGATGCACTACATTTTAAATTGACGCCTTGCGCAGAATTAGCTATTTTTGGAATTCCACCAAACTATCCAAAAATTAAGCAGACTTTTAGGGATAGTATCGCCTTTGCATCATTAAATAGCTTGAAGAAGGATTTTATTGGAGTGGAAATCACAGTTTGCCCCCAAGGCCTCCCTATGGCCTAAGGAGCTCATGTTTTTCTTAGATTTAGAGAAAATTAAATATAATCTGAGGTGTACACCAAAACAATTTGATTTGACCTGGGGCTGCATAATTAGTTACATAGCTAAATTAAAGACACTATAGCAGGGGTCCCCAAACTACGGCCCGCGGGCTGGATCCAGCCTGCCAGCGTCCAAAAAAAGCCTTTTCTGTCTTGCCACTGGTGAGGGCGGTCGCATCTCTCTCCGCTCCCTCCTTCCCTCCCTGCTTGCTCTCTTTGTTTTTGTCTTGTTTGAACTATTTTGAAGCCTCTTTTCTTGAGCTGTCCTCAAATCTAAACATCAAAATGAATTTGATCAACTGGACTCTCGACGCAATTGACACAGTCTTTTCGACAAGGAAAAGAGGCTCGGGGGAGCCTGGCTGCCCTGATGGAACCATTGCTGCGGGGTACGTGAGAGATTCCTGGAATACTTGGAGAATCATGTGCCTCTCAGTCCTTTCCATCGAGGACGTGGAAGACATCTACCTATTTGGAGCTGTGATCGCAGGGCATTTGCTGATTGGGCTGGGCATTGCTCTGGTGTATCGTCAAATTCGGAAGACGATGGCAGCCACTCAAGGGGCCAACAGGCTGTTCAACGCAATGGAAGGAATGGGTCGTGCTGTGGGATCACAGACTGGAGCGATTGCTGATTTGAATCGCAAGGTAGATTCGATCTTGATGATGTTACAGAAAGAATAAATTGGAATTGTCAGAGCCAGCATATAGAGCAGGAATGTCATTGTTTTGACTGCTCGAAGAAAAAAAAAAACCAACATCTTAATCTACGATTTGACTCCCTCGAATGGCCTTGAGGAACAGGCTGTTTGAAAACACTCCCCCGAGGACTCCTCAAAGATGGACGCTTTTGACCTTTCCCTTTTCTTCAAAAGCACCTGGGTCGGACTCTTGAACTCTTGAACTCTTGGGGCCGGCCTCGGCCCATAAAGACAATCCAACATCTCACCCAAGTTAATTGGGCATACATGCACGCATATACCCTTCCCCAATCAACGCCTTCACCACTGCTTTATTCCTCCGGGGTTGTGGGGGCTGAGCAGCGCTTAACAGCAGCTGCTGGCCTCCAAGGTCCTGTTGGATGACTTTGTTGCGAGTTTGTTGTGATTAAATGTACCTTGTTTATGTGTGCCATGCTATGTGAGGTTTTTTTCCTCGGACTCAGTCTGGACCATTCCTGAGGGTCCAGCCTCAGACTGATATTTTTTTTTACTTCCACCCTCCCCCCAATGTCACCTTTTTCCCACCTTTTTGAGGAGCGCCTAAGTGAGGCTGATCCGTTGGCGGTCCCGTCTTGTCTCCCTGTAACGTATGTCTGCTCTTAGCGGGATTGTGCCGAAAATGTAATTTCAGTTCTTATGTGTCTTGTACATGTAAGAACGGACAATAAAGCTGATTGATTGATTGATTGAAAATCAGGCCCGCGGGAAGTCCCAAGTATACAAAAAAAAAAAAAAAATTTTTTTTTTTTTTAAATTATTATTTTTCTTATCTACTTTGTACCGCTTGCTACTCACGGTGTCTCCTAGCCGCTCAGGCAAATCATATTGTCTAAAAACGCATTTTCTCATTGATAACGTGACATCATCGCACGCGCGGAAAGTGCGCTCTCTCTCTATATATATATATTATATATATATATTATATATATATATATATATATATATATATATATATATATATATATATATATATATATATATATACTGTATATATATATATATATATATATATTATATATATATATATATATACTGTATATACATACACTGCGATGAGGTGGCGACTTGTCTAGGGTGTACCCCGCCTTCCGCCCGATTGTAGCTGAGATAGGCTCCAGCGCCCCCCGCGTCCCCGAAGGGAATAAGCGGTAGAAATGGATGGATGGATATATACATACATACATACATACATACATACAGCCCGGCCAAATTGTTTTAACCCAATGCGGCCCCCGAGTCAAAAAGTTTGGGGACCCCTGCACTATAGGATAAATGTGACACTCACTGTTGACAATGAACCTTTCCACTTACCTCAACTCTGTTTTTTGTTGTTGTGGTTGTTTTTATTCAGTGACACTTCTTTGTGTGTTTGTGATTTTTATTTTTGTTGTTACCTTATTTTTCCTTATAGTCAGTTATTGTGATTCTCTATCTGCTCGTGGTGAATAGGAAGGCATTACATTGCTACTCACTGTGACTGAAATGTAGGACAGGAGGTGGGATGGGGTGTTATTATTTTTACTTTAATTTTTCTGTAATTTTTTATTTTTTGGGTTGGGGGAGAGACAAAAAAAAGATGTCTGTTTTCTCATTACCTGTATTATGATTTCCCTATTAAATGAATAAATAAATACTATTAAAAAAAACAAAAAAACTTCAGTTTCATTACTGTTACAGCTGATGTCTTGTGGACAGCATTGTTTCTCCAAACAGTACTGCCAAGCTGGTATTTGTCTGGTGGGAGATAAGTTTGCCAAATATTAAAATGAGCTGCAATTATCAATAAAAGAAACGGCGGTTCTAAATGCGTCCACTGGATGTCGCTATAGCAACCCTGCAAGCACACTACACAGTAAAACTGGCTGTGGCCCTTCCCCCTTACCCCACATCAGGGTTTCTACAGGCGTCAGCTAATCTAACTGAATGCTTTTTAATGCCAGCTAAACAATTTTAATGCCCATGTCCGACCACTTATGGTTACTATATATAGCCAAAAGCTTACAATTGTCTGAACACACACAATTGTATTTGACACTGATAATCTTGAATAGTTAAAAAGTTTACATTAACTTCTACTATCTAGTGCACAGGGGTCAAACTCAAGGCCCGGGGGCCAGATGTGGCCCGCCATTTCATTTTATTGGGCCCTCGAAAGCCTGGAAATAATATGTATCAATAAAGTACTGTAACTTTTCTTACTAAATGAATTATTTCTTTCTATTTTGGGAGAAAAAAAATATATGTACTCCATGTAATCGCAAATGTTAACTTAAATATTGTCTAATTATGCAAAAATATATTATCAAACATTCAAACCATTTTTTGAATAGAAATAAATAATAATGATAATGATTTCAAAGCAAGTTATCCATCAAATTGTGCAATGTAAAAGTAGCAATAGATTTCATGGTAAAATTGTGAAATTTACAGCATTTTTCTCTAAATGAGAAAAACAGTACTTTTTTCACTGTAATAAACTGTGGTGTTGTTTTGGCATTTACAGTAATACACCGAAAAATCTAGTTGTTGATTTGCGGTAAAAACAAAAACTGGCAGCTCAGGTGCCAAAATTTTACTGTAAAAATGCAGGGTTTTTTTAATTTACAGTAATAAAACAAATGTACATTTTACAGTAAAATTCTGGCAACTGAGCTGCCTTTTTTTTTTTTTTACCATAAAAAAAGCAGTACTGTTTTTCCATTTACAGTAATATACACTACATTTTGAGGTGAAATTATTGCAATTTACCATATTTTTTTTTACATTTTAGTTTTTAAAAAATCTACAAATAAAATGCATTAAAAAATTGTGTGATAATAGTATTCACTGTTAGAAGCGGCCCTCTGGGGCCAAACATAACTGCGATGTGGCCCTCAGTGAAAATGACTTCCGACACCTCTAAACTAGTGAATACGAATTGGCTCACAAGACTGTTTCATCTGAGAATTTGTTTTTATTTCTATAATAGCATTCGCTGTTCTGACTTCCCGCACGGCCGTAAACAATAGCCAACTAAAATATTCCCTGCCAATCATTACACTGTACCTTCAATCAAAATGATTACTTAAGCCCTTTAAATAAACATCCAATTCTGAGTTAGTTGATCAATATAATGTACCCAGAAGTCTTTTTTTTTATTGTATCTCTTTAAAACATGCTGTAAAATATGCATAACCTCTGAAAATATGCTTTATAATAGCTTTTTAATCAGGATACAATTGTTAAAAGGTTTTGTGGGCTAATAAATGAAGATTGTACTAGGAATGCAAATGATGCATGTGTTTAGAAATTGATGATTGATTTAAACTAGAGATGTCCGATATCGGAGCAGAGTGAGCAGTATGAGAATGCTAACAAGCTAACGCTAAAGCCTATGTGTCTTGTGTTGTCAGTATGAGATTAACACTGATATTTATTATTTATATTGTTATTTACAGATGAAATGGACCAAAAATGAATTATTTATTTACAGAGAGAACGACTTTCTGACTATTGGACATTGCGGACAAAAGCCTGAATTTTTATGAACAATTCGGTACACTGTATTTTTTAAATCATATCGTTTTGTACATGATTGCTTTGTATTTAAATTACTTACTTTTAAGTAAAACAACTGTGACCTGATATTGTCTGTTTATGGTATCAGTGTAGAAATATCGTAAACCACTCCTCTGTACCCTGAACTGTGAAATGCGGTGGAAAAACAAACCACACACTTCTACAGAAACCAGAGGTTCCAGGAACCGAACTTTTGGTGGAAAAGGGCCAATTGTTTTCACTCGTGTATCTTTTTAATCCCTCGTTGCCATCGTGGAACCAACTGAACACACTCGCATCAGAAACGCTAAACCAAGTCAGCGTAGAGGGGAACCAATCGTATCGTACCACCAGTATATACCACAGCTTGGTACTTTATCTATTTGAGGTTAGGTGTTTGTTTCAGGTAGACAATGTAAGTTTACATACACTTATAAAGAACATAATGTCATGGCTGTCTTGAGTTTCCAATAATTTCTACAACTCTTATTTTTTTGTGATAGAGTGATTGGAGCACATATTTGTTTGTCACAAAAAGCATTCATGAAGTTTGGTTCTTTTATGAATTTATTATGGGTCTACTGAAAATGTATACATAGAGCAACAGACTATCAATTTTGGTGATGTAGAAAAGTTACAATCAAATCAAATTAGCTTCATGGCATGGCCTCTTAACTTCATGTGAGTGATTATGATTGACAACACCTGTTGACTTGTCTGAGCCCATTTAAATAGGACTCATGTGATGCAGTCATTAGACTTGGTTACAAACGCAACAATGGGAAAGTCAAAGGAACTCAGCACGGATCTGAAAAAACAAATCATTGACTTGGACAAGTCAGGAAAGTCACTTGGAGCCATTTCAAAGCAGCTTAAAGTCCCAAGAGCAACTGTGCAGACAATTGTTCGTAAGTATAAAGTGCATGGCACAGTTTTGTCACTGCCACGATCAGGAAGAAAATGCAAGCTATCGCTTGCTGCTGAGAGAAAATTGGTCAGAATGATCAAGAGTCAACCGAGAACCACCAAAAAGCAGGTCTGCAATGATTTGAAAGCTGCTGGAACACAGGTGTCAGTGTCCACAGTCAATCGTGTTTTGCATCGCCATGGACTGAGAGGCTACCATGCAAGAAGGAAGCCATTGCTCCGGAAGAGACACCTTAAGGCTCATCTACCAAAAGCACCTTATTGCAGTGGAACTTGCCAAGGGACATGTAACCAAATATTAACATTGCTGTACGTATACTTTTGACCCAGCAGATTTGGTCACATTTTCAGTAGACCCATAATAAATTCATAAAAGAACCAAACTTCATGAATGCTTTTTGTGACAAACAAGTATGTGCTCCAATCACTCTATCACAAAAAAATAAGACTCGTAGAAATTATTGGAAACTCAAGACAGCCATGACATTATGTTATTTACAAGTGTATGTAAACTTTTGACCACGACTTTATATGTGAGTTGACAGAGGCCACTATTTGAAGAGAGATGCATCACTGCCTTGAGTTGAAGCTATCCTGCATTGAATCAAGTCCATTACCTGGTTAAATGACGACTGGACTCGTGCACCTCCATCTCATTGCTCTTGAAATCGTTGAGCTCTTTTCGTATAGCTGCCTGCAAAAGACAACATCAGAGGGCTGTTAGATGCACGGCAAAGTGTTGTTGAGCACATTCACAACAGACAATACTTCGGCTTTAACACACAATTTTTTAGATTTTTAAAACATTCTACTATTTTTTTGGTCATCAATTAAGCATTTTAAGCATAAAATTGGCTAAATAAACGCCAAATATCAATACCACAGTAGTAGGTGTGAACGAATGATGGGTTCTACATGTAAAGCTACTTTGGGTACTTAGAAAAGCGCTATATAAATCCCAGTTATTATTATTATTGTTATTAGTATTGGTCGCTAGAGGAGACCAAACCAATCAGAGCGCACTGTTCAGTTTCGTGGCTACTGATTGGCTCAGCCTCAGGCAACAATTCTATATTGGATTAAGAGAGTGTAAAGGCGATTTACGGGTGTAATTTCACGCCTTCGCCAGCTTGATTCCCCTTAGGGGCGATGGATGGCTGACTAGCGGTTATACAGCAGCAGCCGGCCTCCGTAGCTCCCACTCCCTTCCCTCTGTTGCAAGGTTTGTTTATTCTATGTAACGTGTTTATGTGTGCTATGGCTATGAAGTTTTTTTTCCTTGGCCTCAGTCTGGACCCCTTCCCTGGAGTCCAGTCTTTGACTGAATATTTTTTTACTTCCCCCCCACCTTTCTTTTTGTAAGGGGCGCTGGAAGTTGGCAGACCCGTCAGCGATCCTTTTTCTGTCTCCCTGTAATGTTTGTCTGATCTTGAATGGGATTGTGCTGAAAATCTCAATTTCCCCGCGGGGATTAATAAAGTACTTCTGAATCTGAATCTCTCATAAAGTCCAAAAATGTATTTAAAGGTCATAAACAAAATGTTTATGCTCTAGCTATTAAAATATTTGATTTATAATTCCTACTTGCGGAAATTCATTTATTGCGGCCACGTCCCAAAAAAAAATTAATAAATGAGGGACGATTGTACAACACATATGTAATGCATCTTTTGAAAGGCTGTTAAACGAGAGTGTGTTCTAATCATTACAGACTTGGTAACAACAAAGATGACTATTTTTTGACAAATGAGGATTCTCAACCTTATATTTTTGAAGCTGAATGAACGGAGGATGAACTACTGTTTATACAAGCGAGCATGGAGAAGAGGGTGAAACGTGGGCGCAGACGGAAGCCGAGAGAGAGAAGTCGGCGTGACGCGAAGCTGCAAATGTGGAACTTGGAGACAAGCTATGTCGACATAAATGGAGCGCTGACCCCAAATAACCCCGAAAAAACGTTCCCGGCGAGCTGGACCAAACAGACAACTGTCCATCGAGTGAGTCACTATACTATTGATCATGATAACATGCAGCACATCACCGTACAACTACAGTACATACACTGTCTGGCTAGCTGTGTACAAACAAAACATGAAATGTACGATAATACTTTACAGACACTATATGATTATTCATGTTTTTTAGTCAGTACAGATTGGTGTTTTATCACATTGTTGTGCATTATAAACTCAAACGCGTTTCGTGCTGACATAAAAGCTAGCTTATCTCTTGCCGTAGTTAGGTTTTACGGCTAATACCGTAGCACGTCGATGTGCCAGTAAGCAACAAAGAGTTCCTCAGTTTTCGCTCTTACAATAACAATAGCCACGTGTACACGAACAACATTTGTTTAATCCGATCGTCATTCAGATTAGAATGTTCCTGTGTACATGGACCCTGAAAAAAAACGATCTGACGTGCATTTTCGTGCATCACACCTAAAATTGGAAAACGTTACTTTGACATCCGCAGAACTTAACTTAAACAGAAAGGTGTGTTATTATTTGTGCTATGGCGCCATCTTTTGGACACGTTTGCTCACTGCATGTGCTGAAGAAGCAGTAGAATTCCACTGTTATCAAACATGGCTTTGTGCATTTCTGCTTGTCCGACGTTATCACTGTATTTATAATTCTTTCCTTCTGTTCACTACTTTTGTTTTACCTCTCTTTTTGAAATGGAGCTGTTTTGTGCTTTTTATGTTGTGACTACGTACGGGTTGCGGCACATCCTTATATAATGACATTCTGTGTATGTGTTTGAGGCTAGCACTTAGCACTTGGAGTAGCTGTAAACGTGTGTGATCGGGTCAGAATATTCCGAATGGCGTGTTTACATGAAGCATTTTTAATTCCGGTTAGGTATTTAATCCAATTAAATGTGTACATGTGCACATAGCTAGTGATGCCACAGCGTAGTTATTATACAGGTTACGGAACGTAAATGAAGTATTGGAGACGGTTTTTGAATGCATTTTTAATGTGATTTAGAGGTAGAATCGATTGCTCCCATTAGCTGCATTGCGAGCCACCAAGAACAAGTCGATTTTTACATGTTAGAATGCAAAAAAAAGAGACCTTTTGTTTTCTAGTCTTTCATAATGTTTGTGAACGATAGGCAAAATTCCCAAAAAAGTGCAGTTCCCCTTTAAATAAATCATTAAGTGCAACAGTACAATCAATATTTAAAACAATAAAAGCTTAGACATTAAAACAGATAAAGGACTAAGACTAAAACTATCAATGAAGGATAAAAAATACAAAACATGCAAAATACTGTTTTGCTTTTTTAACAGTGTGTCTATTTATTTAAAAATATACAGTACAGGCCAAAAGTTTGGACACACCCTCTAATTCAATGTGTTTTCTTTATTTTCATGACTATTTACATTGTAAATTACACTGAAGGCATCAAAACTATGAATGAACACATGTGGAATTACACGTATGTACTTAACAAAAAAAGGTGAAATAACTGAAAACATGTTTCATATTCTAGTTTCTTCAAAATAGCCACCCTTTGCTCTGATTACTGTTTTGCACACTCTTGGCATTCTCTCGATGAGCTTCAAGAGGTAGTCACCTGAAATGTTTTTCACTTCACAGGTGTCATAGTTTTGATGCCTACAGTGAAAATCTACAATGTAAATAGTCATGAAAATAAAGAAAACCCATTAAAATGAGGTATGTCCAAACTTTTGGCCTGTACTGTATATTTGGTCAAAAGATTATATTGTAAATCCCTAGTGTAAATCATATAGTTTATAGTTTCTCCTACCAGCGATGGAAAGGATTCCAGCAGTACAATGACTTTTCAGTAGGGGGCACTGATGTAATTTTAAAGTGCAACCTATGAAGCTATTTGGGTTTGGGCTATAAATAGTGTCAGGGTGATGGAAAATGTTTCCATTCAATGAGTGATCAATATTATCAATACACTAGTCTGGGCACAGCTAAGGGTAGACTAACAATAGCATGTGTTTGCACTGGCGATGTATCAATTAGTGTTGGCTCGGCAAAAATGTTAGAAAGAGTATTTAACGGCAGGGAGCCGAGAGTGCAGCGCTGCATGTGGCACGTCATCCCGAGGCACCGCTCGCCCGATTACTCTCTTATGTAAGGGGAGGTATTGCATAATCAAAACATTGAATCCCAGCGATTTTCACCACTGCTCCTCAGGTGTGATCTCGCGTGCACATCAGGCAGCGTCCTCCCTCCCTTACCCACATTCACGTACCAAAAAAGTAGACGCCGCTGCAGGAGCGCTCTTGGGCTTTTATTTCTAAAGGGGCAGGAAGTGAGCGCCTCTCCTTACACTTTCTAGCATGGCGTATGACGCGGGGTGCTCTTCAACCCGTAAAAAGAGGATGTAAACTGCTACTGGCCTTGTCAGCTGCTGTGAGCCGGGTCCATGGCTTATCCGCCCGCCGGTCGTAGTCCTGGGCATCTGAGACCTCCACATAGTCACTAAACCGGATGAGGATTTTGGCCTGTCTCAGCTGCTCCACAGTGGGCCTCTGGCTCAGCTACATCAAGAACAAAGAGATCTATATTTAAAACAGCCATTGTATTGAATTATATGTGTACCTAATGTTGTGGGTGCATCAAGTACCATAAATGCTCCAATTATCAGCTGTATTCAAATAGCCACCCAGTCTCCTGTAGTTGCAAATAACCTCTGCGGTGGCTGTAGGTAACCTCCTGATATAGAAGTTATTAACTAGGGGCGTCTCGATACATTTTTACTTTTAATACGTTGATGATATTATAGCCTCAATGTCCATAATGGCCAATACCATTATTCATCTGATATCAGCCCGGATCATACATACTTTTATTTTTTGCAGTGTGGAATGGTACCGCATTTTTCGAACTACAAAGTGCACTAAAAATCCTTTCATCTTCTCAAAAAAATCGACGGTGCGCCTTATAACCTGGTGCACCTAATGTACGTATCCATTCTGGTTGTGCTTACGAACCTCAAAGCAATTTTATTTTGGTACGTTGTGTAATGATAAGTGTGACCACTACATGGCAGTCACACTCATACATAAGAGATACGTGTGGACTGCAGTCTGACCGACGCCTGTTCAATAAATGACGCGCGCAAGTACCCGCAAGCAAACACCAAAACTTTGATGTTTAATTGAGAATATAGAACATTACACACAACACTCAAATCTGTCAAAATGTTTTAGTACAACTTTGATGAACTACAAACTGCGGATTATTACGGCTACCGTAGTCAGACGTACTGTGCTTCAACATACAGGTATTATTATGATGTGTGTATAAGGACCTAAAAATAGCACCTATTAGGTTATCTGCCAATTTTTTTCAACCTATTATGCAAAACCAACTTTTCGTACCTATTGGTACCTGCTCATGGGTATTTGGGATCCGCCATTGTAGTCCACGTCATAGTCAATAAGCTCCTTCTTTACCTCTGTCCTCTTGTTGTGGGGCATTCCTGTTCCGCTGTTGCCATTTCTAATACAAAGTAGCGTACACTTCTAACTTATATCTGTCAGTAGACTCGCTATGGAAGCGCTAAAAACTACCTGTACAAGCAGGAAAATGACGCTAAGCGGAGCCACGTAAATAAGACCAGCGCATCCTGAAGAGACGGTTAGAAAGAGACTTGAAGACGGTCTGTAAAACATGATCTATACAACATTTTGACCAAAGAACACCAGAACATGTTATGGAGGCAACAAGGAAGTGTTTTAAATATAGAAAAAAAATTGTAACATGACCCCTTGAATGCGCCCTATAATCCGGTGCGTCTTTTGTATGAAAATAGACCTGAATAGACCCACTCATCGGCAGTGCGCCTTATAATCCGCTGCTCCATATGGTCCAAAAAATACGGTAATTGTTTTGGGCAAAACCTAGCTCAGTGAAATTCATTAACTAAAGCTCATGACGCAGCAAGTTGAATGATGCGGACACGGTTTTTACTGGATGTTTTCTAATATGCTTCTGCATATATGTACATAATATACATCTATTTAATACTTGTTTGGATTGACATATGTCATGGTTTAGACGGCAATAATGTTCAATTAAGGACAGTTATTAGGTATGTCTAGCTTGTGTGCTTAGCTGTTGTGTAGCTCCTATTAGCCTACAGCCTTCTACGTTTACCTTTTGTAAACGACTTCATGGAAATACCAGAAAAGGCCAACATTGTGCGCTTATTGGAGGACATTTAGATGTTAACTGGCTATTCAGCTTTGCACAAGTAAACACGTTGCAGGACTGCTTTTATCGGAGCACTTACAGTATATTGGAGATATACTGGTGATTGGCGATATGCCGACATATTACCATATTTTACGGACCACAGGGCGCACCGGATTATAAGGCGCACTGCCGATGAGCGGGTCTATTCAGGTTTATTTTCATACAAAAGGCGCACCGGATTATAAGGCGCATTAAAAAGGGGTCATATTATTTAATTTTGTTTCTGAATGTAAAACACTTCCTTGTGGTCTACATAACATGTAATGGTTGTTCTTTGGTCAAAATGTTGCATATATTATGTTTTACAGATCATCTTCAAGTCGCTTTCTGACAGTCGCTTCAGGATGTGCCATCTTGTGGGCGGTCTTATTTACGTGGCTCACCTTCTACAGCGTCTTCTCCCCGTCATCTTTGTTGTAGCGGTGTAGCGTGCAAGGACGGGAGTGGAAGAAGTGTCAAAAGATGGAGCTAACTGTTTTAATGACATTCAGACTTTACTTGCATCAATAACAGAGCAGCATCTTCTCATCCGTGGCTCACTAGAGCAATAACAACGCCGGAAATGTGTCCCATGAAAAACCGTCTAACCGGAACTCTCTAATAACTAAAGTTCCTTGGGTGAATAATGTAAACTCACTACACCGGTATGTTTTAGCGCTTTCATGGTGAGTTTACTGACAGGTATAAGTAAGAACTTTACACTACTTTTTATTAGAAATGGCAAAAGCAGAGGATGAATACCCCATAACAAGAAGATAGAGAAAAATAAGAAGCTCGGCGACTACGGTGTCAGTACGGACTACAAAGGCGGACGACCGCAAATTTTCAGGACTTATGCAGATCCCAAATACAGATCAGCAGGTACCAGAAGGTAAGACAAGTTGCTTTTGCGTAATATTGCGAAACAAAACACCAGCTAATGTCTTACCTTATACACACACCATAATAATACTCGTATGTTGAAGCACAGGACAATCCATCAAGCGGTGCGGCCTTCATAGCTTACCAAAGTCGTACTAAAACATTTTGATAGATTTTTGAGCGCTGTGTGTAATGTTCTATATTTTCAAAGGAACATATAACATTTTGGTGTTGTTTACTTGAGTCATATTGCAGTCTACACGTATCTTTTATGTGTGACTGCCATCTACTGGACACACTTATCATTTCACTATGTACCAAATAAAATAGCTTCGAGGTCGGTAAGTACAACCAAAATGATTCCGTACATTAGGCGCACCGGGTTATAAGGTGCACTGTCGAGTTTTGAGAAAATGAAAGGATTTTAAGTGCGCCTTATAGTCCGAAAAATACGGTAAATATCGGACATCCTGTCCTTTCTGCAGTTTCAGTAAACACTTAACTAAAATCAGGGCACTTACGGTATTTGCCTACATAAAGTGTGTGCATGCAAGTACGTCCACCCTTGGTGAATACCATGAAATGGACAGGTTACAGAAGCGTTTAGAGACGTGTACAACAAACAACATAAAAAGACAGATTAGGAGAGGGAGCATGCAAGGGAAGTGTTATTTCATTAAAAGGGACAGGAACAGGCACGACACCTCTACGTGGGGTTCAGGGTTTGGCAGCCAACA